>NW_026939083.1:0-8855 GCF_032062105.1 Saccostrea cuccullata | reverse complement strand
ATACTCTTGCGTATGGAATCGACTGAGATACATAAACCCCGTATGCAGGTGATGAAGGTATATTGCTGCATTAGTAAGGGATGTTGACGACTCGAAAGTTAAATTCATCACGTTTATCATTATGCTTGGTCTTTATATTACCCCAGTGAGCTTGAAATAAAAGATACCACAGAGTCTGACACATTTGTTTTATATTTGGACATTTTACTATATAAGAAAGTTAATCGTAATCTAAAAACCAAGCCTTCTGATAAATGTGATAACTTTTACTATTCAATCGTCAACTTACCCTACATATGAACTTATATACCTTCATCACCTGAATACAGGGTTTATATCTCTCAGTTCATTCGATACACTAAAGCATGATCTATGTATGAACAATTTCTACAACGACGTAAGTTATTGACAAACAAGTTGGTGAAACAAGAATATCAGCAATCTCGTTTAAAGTCTTCATTTGGTGAGTTTTATGGTCGATATAATTACTATTGTTTTGCTCAATGCACCTATAACCTGAGCATATTTGTGTTTTCAAAGATGAACTTCCTGAGTACCATGATCAAATGACTCAGAACAACATACGTATGCAGAAGGATCTCGCTAGAAACGACAATTAAATCAAATATATGAAGAACATTTTTTTTCTGAGTGTTACACTCACTGGAAAAATGCAGGCCATAAACATTATCAACACTGAAGCCTATTTGTGTTGTTGTAGGGTGGCGGATCACTGTGCTCCAGCCCGGTTCAAACAGAAACCCTTGTTCAAGAGTTGCTCAAATCAGGGGTTCTTTCATAAGAAAAAAAGGGACATTTTTTTTAATGGATCTCCTGGTCTTGTGCTCCTCTGAAGCGTGACTGATTTTTCAAAAATAACTGATTTTAGTGTACTGATTCATTTAAATACGCTTGGGCGTGTCGTAATTTTTAAACCGAATATTAAATATTTCAAAATATATTTAATAGCCACGTTTTTGGTTCGCATCCATTTTAACAGCTATTAAATCAGGTGTTGATTATTTCAATTAATTACAAGTCAGAACACAAAGGAATCTGAAAACTGTAGTAAAAACACAGGTCTTAGCGTCTATGCAATTCGACCCGCTTGAAAACAAAATTTCTGTATAATATCATGACTTGCAATGGCATTTCACACTAAAATAAAATTAATTAAAAACTTATTTTATCTGGATATTATTGGAACTACGAATTCCTGGACGCGTTTAATTAACACATTCTTGCACTTTCACAAATTATATCTTTCTTTATCCTTAATATTTAAGAAAAGAAGCGATTTTGTTGTGTATTAATTACATCTGTAATCCAGAAAATTCAGAGTAAAAATGTGCGAAAGCAAACCCCCTCACTAATATTGTCAGTCCCGTGCTCAGTGTTGTGTACAGAGTCTAACAAATTAAGCACACCCGTGTATCGTAAACTGTTTTTATAAACAGGGTACGAGCTCTGTTATTGTTAATGTTTACGATTCAACGGGTGTGTTTAATTGTTAAACCCTGCACACCACTGAGCACGGACTGACAATAATGTGAGTGGGTTCTGCTTTCGAACATTTCTACTCTGAATTTTATGGATTATAGATTTAATATTTTCCATTAATACACAACAAAATTGTCACTTTTCTTAGAGTATTAAGAAAAAAATTGAAATTTGTGAAAGTGCAAGGATGTGTCAATCAAACGCGTTCAGAAATTTGAAGTTTCAATAACTTGGCGCAAAATCATACTAATTAGAACAGACACTGAATTGCTTAAATTTTGAAAACTTATTCAAAAACTAATATAAAAACATAGATACCTTACATGTTGTCTTAACTTTACATTTACACTGTCTTATGATAAAATTACCAGGAGTAGGTAGCTTAATGAATTCTGGAGTGAAGTAACATTATTACTTACAAATTCTGTGTAAATAAGATAAACGAAGTGTTTTATGGTAAACATAAGTATAAACAAATTTGTCTTACAATAGATATAAGGCATGAGTCAAACCCGATCATACGCGGGTGATAGTGGAATATTACAGTATAAAAAGAGAAAGTTAAAGATGAAGAACCTTATGTTATGGAACGCCAACACTGCCTTATAGCATACAACTATGCATTTATTATGTCAATTTATCATTACGTGATGTGAACATATCTTTATGTTATGTCAATTCTTTATGAGATTATGTAAAAATATCTTTACATCATGTCAATGCTGCATTACATGAAGTAAATACATCCTTTCATTATGTCAGCACTTCATAACTTGAAGTCGAAAATTCATTATGTGAAGCGATAATGTGTTTACATTGTGTTACAACTTTATTACGTGAAATGAATGTTTCTTTACATCATTTCATTTTCTTAATATGAGAGGTCAAAATTGCATTACGTCTAGTGAATTGTGTTTTATAATTAAACTTATCATTACATGAAGTCAAAAATCCATTCCTTTTCGAGAATCTCTGTATATTTTTCTATATCAAAGCATTATTACATGATATGGGTTTATCTTTATTTTACGGCGAGAGCATCATGATGTGAGGTGAACACATTTACCTTTATGTGAGTGCTTTATTACGTGTTGTAAAAAGTGTATGACATTATGTGTACATATCTTTATATTATATCACTACTTTATCACATTATGTCAAAACTCAATTCCGTGATGTGGATATATAATTACGTTATGTCAACTCTTTCTTACGTGATCTTATAATATCTTTACTTGTGTTAACTCTTTATCATGTTGATTCCAAAAGTGCATTATCTGATGTAAAAACATATTTACATTATCTCAAAGCTGTATATCTGGTATAAAATGAATGTTGACGACCGTGTTTTTATGACTGGTAAGAGGGGGCGGGGGGGGGGGGTCCTTATTGATACGGAAGAATTAGAGGCACAAAATATCAACCCCCCCCTCTTTTCCCAAACATAACTTTACAATAGAAAATGTAATGTTCATTGAAAGTACAGCCCCAACCCCCACTTTTTGTTGAAGTATAGTCCACTGAGGGTAATGTAGTATATCTGACAAAAAAATTAGGACTGATCGAAGTTGGACCTCCCTCCCCGAAATAGGATTCTCGGGCTTGGAGTAGACAAATTTTTTTTTTTTTGGCTTCTCAAGTTTTTTTTTCGGGCGAATATTTTTTTTCTGGCTAACCCCACCCCCCTTCTTTCGAAAAAGATGATACGTCACACACTGGAATTAGTAATTTTTTCAACTATTCCAGGGCCAGAATTCTATTACAAAAAATCTACCAATCCCTCATCTAAATCAATTGAATATGCCTTAGTAAGCATGCATGAACACATTTCAGTAGCGGATATGAGAATCTTGAACCAAAAAAAATTGTCCAAGCCTGAAGGGGGACGGTTTATGGTTGGAGACCAAGGGGGAAAGCAGAGAAGCTCTCAGGCTTTATAGTTTTATAAAAAAAAGTTTTCAATTCAGCTTAACTTAATGTGAAACTGATGCAATGTCCTACAAAGTAAAACCAATAAATTTATTAATTTTTTGTACATGTAGATTTTGGTCACTAAAGATGGTAGGGCGGGATTTCCCCCTCCCCCAACCCACCAGTGCACGTGTGTTATACGATGTCTTTACACTTTAAAAAAAAAGGAAAGTTCAAGACTGATAAAAAAAAAATATGACAATGTTCTTAGTAAGATCAGAAGTTTAAGACTTTTATCCAAAAAAAACAAAAAAACAAAAAAAAAAACAAATAAACAAACAACAATTCAAAATAAAAAGAAAAAAAATTGCTGCACGACTCATAATATTTGATTTATTTAATTATCAGATTAAAGTAAACGCCATTGAATTTCGACGTGACTTTAATTCACAGTCGCAGTGTTAAGGCTTTGCACGTTTCAAGATTGTCAATCCTTTGTCGCTTAAATTTTTTATTTAAAGATGCCATTCCCAAATCGCTGAGATTTCTTCTACGGCAATTTTCTCTCCCGCCAATTTGAGTGCTCTCGGAACGCGGAAAATACAATCGGAATTCCTCGGATGACTCGTACCTCGCACATAGCGTTTGAATGGAGCGTAGCGGAGTGAGCCGAGGATTGCCGATTGCGGAAAATACGGTATGCTCATATAAAGGCCAAGATACCCGTATTTCAGCATAACGTAATAGTGAATTGACATAATGTAGTAGTGTGAGTTAATATCATAAAGAATTGACATAATGTAATGATAGGTTAACACAATGTAATTGTTGTTTAATTAAATGTCATGAACAGTAAACATAACGAAATGCAAGAATGTGTAAATGTCATAAAGTGTTGACATAATGTAAAGGAAGGTTTACACGATGCAATAGTAGTGTGGGATAATATCATAAAGAATCGACACAATATAATGGAAGGTTGACACAATGCAGTAGTAGTGTGGGTTAATGTCAAAAGAGTTGACATAATATAATGGAAGGTTGACACAACGCAATAGTAGTGTGAGTAAATGTCATAAAGAGTTGACATAATGTAATGGAAGGTTGACACAATGTAATAGTAGTGTGAATAGTAACTGTCATATGGAGTTGACATTATGTGTAGGAAAGTTCACACAATGCAATAGTAGTGTGAGCAATTGTCATAAAGAGTTGACATAATGTAAAGGAAAGTTCACACAATGCTATAGTAGTATGAGTTAATATCATGTAGAGTTGACATAATGTAATAGAAGGTTAACACAATGTAATAGTTGTGTGAGTAACTGTCATATGGAGTTGACATAATGTAATTGAAGGTTGACGCAGTGCAATTGTTGTGTTCTGCTATAAGGCAGTGACGGCGTTCCATATTATGTTATCTAGTTTGTTACATAGTTTAGTAAGTTTTTGTTGTACGAGCTTGTTATTGTTTTAAGATTTTCAACATAGTGGGCCCTGAAGTTCGTGCATTCTTTTGCAGTATTTTTTTTCTTCAGTTTAATCCAAATAAAAATTAAAAAGAATATAAAGCTGTCAGGTTTTTACTGCATGTTTGTCATTTGGATAATAACATCTATTAATATTTGGTTAGTAAAACCAGTGATTTTTTTAAAAAAAATAGATTTTGACACTATGCCGCCTTTTATCATGAATCTTTCAAATAAAATTGAAAGATATACAATATTTTAAGATAGATAATTTGCATATTCAAAGGTTATTGTACAGCCATTTTCGGTTGCATCTCTCATCAGGATAACTACAAATATTTGCAATGGATAATTAAAATTTCATGAAAATAATCTACAAAAATTACCGCTGTACAAAAAGTACAAACTCCTTTCTTCAAACAAAAACCTTATTTTTAAATATTATGTCTATTTTAAAAAGTAAGAAATCAGATTAGTCAACGTTTTGGATAAAATTTGAATGGTATTAATTATTTTCTATGGAAATAAAACTCAAGAAAAAACATAAATTAATGAAATCAGCTGGACCAAGGCAGTTGCATATAAAACGTAAATATAAAGTTTATCAAATATCTTACTGCAATCTCATCGATACCAATTATTTTGGCTTTATGTCTTTTTCTAAAATTATTTCATCCAAAAAATTGTTTCATCCATAAAAATGGAGCCCGCGTGGCGCAGTGGTTAGAGCGTCTGCTCTAGAGTCGCCAAGTAAGAAGTTGATCCTAATCCCACTGTGGGACTTCGAGACCGGTCCTTCGGATGAGACCGTATAAACCGAGGTCCTTTGTTGCAGTAGGCGCTGGCTCGAAAAAGACCGCTCACTGCTCAAAGGCCGTAAGTTCCGAGTATTAGACAGCAGCTCCGGCAAGTGGTTGCGACTCCACCATATGAGTGAAAAAATTCTCGAGAATTACGTTTAACAACACGCAATCAATCAATCCATAATAAATATTTCTTTCAAATTCATTAAAAAAAATTGTTCAAAAAAGGAACTAGCTCATTTTTCCTGATCCTAATAATTCAATGTACAAAACCCTTCTTTAAGCAAAAAATATCGTCACTTTATAGATGTTCTATAGATGTTATAGATGACTTTTGTCACTATAGAAAGTGATTAATTCATTAAGTTGAGTATACAAAAGGGGTGAAGATAATGAACAGTGATCAATCTATAAAAAACTTCACACAATACAAATCTGTGAACAGGGCATAAAAAATACGAACCCCCGGAAATTTCAGAGTAGGGATCAAGTGCCTAAGAGGAACAGGCATCCCCAGTTGACGAGTCACACTGCCTTGATCCCTATGTATCGACCAGGTAGACGGAAGATTCTTAAGTCAAATTTAAAAATAAACAAGGGCCTAACTGGTATGAACACGTCAGCCAAAAAAGCTTTTATCTGTAATAATTCGATCTCGTATTTGAAAGCAGCAGGAAGATTGAAAATTCTAATTATTCTGGGTTTAAATTCCGGATTTTCAAGAGTCATTTTTGTTGATAATAACCAAAGTAATTAAGGTTTTGAAAACTTCAGTAGGACACAATTTCTAAAAAATTCAAAGCAGGAGATATAACTGTTATAAGGTGATATTAAATATAGTGCATGTATATAGTAATAAATTTGTAAATTTTTATCACTAAAAACATGCAAACACTTCATTTTTACATGGATTACATTATTTGTATCCATTTAATTTTTAAAAACAATTTTGATGTATTAAAATATATTTATTTCATTATATGATTGATTGATTTGTATATTGTTTAACGTCCCTCTCGAGAATTTTTCACTCAGATGGAGACCTCACCGTATGCCGGTGAAGGACTTCAATTTTAGACCTATATTCGGCACTCAGGGCCATTGAGCAGTGAGGGTTCTTTATCGTGCCAGCGCCTACCGTGACACGGGACCTACGTTTTTAAGGTCATATCCGAAAGACCCGTGACTTTCACTTCTGATGCCGAGCGCTTGGCGAAGGAACAGTCGCTACCTATTTTTACGTCTTAGGTTTGACGCGGCGCCGTGAACGAGAATCGGACCCGGGCCTCCCGGATCACGAAGCGAACGCTCTACCACTAGGCTACCGTGAACGGTATATTTCATTATATGAACATGACAGTTAAAATGATTTCGAAATATATTTTGTGATGAATGTTAAAGAATACAAAGATTTCAAAAAATCAACAATATCTTTACTATAACTATCGCTCTTGAATGATCAGATTCCAAGAGAACACGGTCAAAGCTGTTTCACGTATTTGAAAAAGATAAGAAAATCGATATAAGAATATGTTCAGTTCAGATAATGTACACACGTTATTTTGTCGGATCGAAAAATACACCTTTTTTAAAAGGGGTATATGAAAAAAATAGAGGATATTCAATGTTTTGTAGTTAAACATGGGATTTATTTCACGAGTGGAACAGGATTTTGTTTTATATTTTTAAGAGTGCGAAGCACGAATGAAAATATCAAAAAATCCTGTCTCACGAGTGAAAAAAAATTCCATATTCAACTACAAAACATTGAATTTTCCGTTTATTACATTTTCTTTGATTTTCCCTTTGTCTCTATCTTTTTGTACTACAGTGTTGTAATACACACAATCATTGTATACAGAATACGCATGCCTGCATTCTATGCACATAAATTTAAGGGATTCTTTTTTTATCCGATACTTGTGCCTGAGATATAATTATAATATATTGTAGAAAATAATATTGATTCCACATTGAATTTTTGTTAATACTGGTCCCATCTTATAGCAGGTAACAATAAAGTCTTTGTTAGACTCATTATTACAAATATATTTTAGAGGATTTTGAATTTAATGCTACAAGTGGCCATATAATTTATACTCATACAGTGTACGTAGTATCCTTTCTATGGAGGATTTTTTTTTTCAAAATCATACGTTTGCTCTAAGTATCTTTATGTTTATTGTCTTTTGTCTAAGTATCTTTATGCTTTATGTCATACATATTTTTGCTCTATAAAATAATCAATGTTTGCATCATTACTTAAAGAAATACTTCTAACAGACACGAATCGGCCTACGTTACAAAATAAAAGAAAAATAAAAGAAACAGACAACATTCATAAGATTTCAGCAGAAGTTACACTTTCTGGAAAGATTTCTTTTCACTCGTTTTATGAGCATATTTATCAATCCCTCACATTTAAGTAATACATGTAAACACAGCAATCAACTAAAGCAAGCACGTTTATCTCTCAGTTTTAAAGGAATGAAATATATGAAGGTAACGAACAATATTCAAGATCAAAAATCCATTCAAACAATACAATTCAGGAGCAGAGAAAACATGGACCTCTAAAACATCAAAGATAGGATGAGGTGCCATGGAGGAGTGAGCATCCCCTACCGATCGGTGACACCCGCCGTATTGTTCTTTTCATGATCGGGAAAAAATCATGCAGCATTTGTTATTGATGTTTTTGAAACAATTCAAGACCTAACCACTCCTGCTTCAAATATGACATACCAATAAGAAAATCATCTTGCTCCGTATTTTCATAAGTCAAGTATGACCCGATCAAAAGCAAGCGAAGGAAATTCGGGAATTTTTGATAGGTCATATTTAAAAGAGAACATGGGATGCAATGATGTATTGCATGTAAATAACACTGAAAAAATATTTGTTAACACATTGAACCTCCAAAGATGCTTTTCATCATAGAGTCACGCATCAAACAAAAGCTCATCATTTTGTGGTTCTAATAGTATTCAGTAAAATGCACATGTCAAGCATGTAGAACTGCACTAACAGTTATTACTATTGATATTCATCACTAACTTTGGGTTTTGCAACTACAAAATACTTACAGTTTTTGTAAATTTTGCAAACCGTTAAAGGTGTTGTTTTGAATCGTAGTTATTTTGTTGGAATACAGCCATCCAAAATAGATTTT
>NW_026939082.1:0-8771 GCF_032062105.1 Saccostrea cuccullata | reverse complement strand
CTCCTACAAGATGGTATAGTCACCATTCACATGCATGCACGTGCATGCACGTGCGCTTTGCTCTGATTGGCTGAAACAAAAATCTCAATACCTTTTCTGTTTTTTTTTTACAAAATGCTTTGAAATTTAAAACATAGGCATACTTTAAGATGTCCTACAATATGATATATAATAATTGTCATGAAAATACGTGCATGCACGTGCGCTGCAATCTGATTGGCTTAAACTTTAAATGGCTATAACTCCCTTGTTTTTCAATTAAACAGGATGGGATTTAGAACATAGACAGACATAATGCACTCCTACAAGAAGGTATGGTCATCATGCACGTGCATGCACGTGCAAATGAGTAAAATAGTGTAGACAAGATGATATCGTCATTACGCTCATGCAATCACATGCGCACGCCTGCATTGCTTAAATTTGAAATACTTGGTATACTTTTGGGAAAACGTTGTTTTCGTCTTAAATGCATAGATTTTGCCTTCTTTAATGAAACTTACAGGGAATATGGCACGAGAAGGGAGTTGGGGAGCGTTTGGGGAACATCTGTAACGGTTCCCGTTACAATTAGCACTAGTTCTTATTATTATGTCGCCCCGAACGAAGTCGGGGACGACATATTGATATTGTACGCATGTTTTTTTTATCCAGGCTGTTTCTCGGAGATGGCTGGGACAATCTTCCTGAAACTTTCCTTCAAGGACGATCACTGGTTGTAGTTGTGCAGTGAGGTCGTTCAGTTCCAATATGTCTACCGTTGCCATGGAAACCTGTAAAAAGCGACAAATTTTGTCCGAGAGTGTTCTCTCTGGTCCCTTAAACGTTCGTCATGAAACTTTTCTTATTTTAATGATTAGTATCTGTAGTTCTGCAACTCGTATTTAAAATTTTCATATAGTCGATTATTGCCATGGAAACCAGGTGAAAGTTAAAATTCTTTAATTTCGATTTTCTCAATAACTACTCAGGCAATCGTTTTGAAACTTTCAATGTTTATTCCTTGCAATGTGTCAAAGTGATTTTCTACTTTCAAAATAATTGTAATGAGTCGCTCACGGTTGCCATAGAAACGAAACAGAAAAAAAGATTCAGATGTACACATGTGTTCTCCAAGGTCTAGGTCAAAGGGTCAAAGTTCGTCGTATCCAATAAAAGTTCTTTTCACAAGGATTACATATTTGAAATACGAAAGCCCTAGTACTTACCGTTCAAACGTTATGGCTATTTACTATGTTCAAGACGCCCCCCCCCCTCTTTTTATGAAGCACACAGCCAAGTAGAATACACAGATATAACATATACAACTTACAAGTAACTTTTTAAAATCTTCATTCATAAAATTCAGTTCCCGTCATGTGATATTTTGCCATCATTCATTCTCCTTCTGTTTTGTCTCTTGAATTTATAAATATTTTATTTTATCTATATAAAAAAAAATAACGATTGTCAGCTGCATTTATTATCATTTCGCGTTTTCTTGTATATCTATCACTTGTATATTATTCATTTCATTAGATAGTGCAAGTATAAATTAAAAAATTGGTACGTCATTTCCATAGTTTTTATTCATTCATAAATTCTTTGATCCGCTCCTGATGGTTCGCAAAGCCTTGATCACCACTGTATACAAAACATTCATCTCGCCGAAAATGTTCATGATTCCGCTAAACTGAGAAAGTTCACACATGATTTATTATCTCATAACACACATCAGCTCTCTGCAATGCAGAAATGCTCGAATTGATGGTGGCATGTCAGATTCGTTTTTCGGTAGAACCTCTAAAATGAAAGTGAAAGAGGGAAATTTCAGAGTTCTCACTGGCGTTACAATACACAAAATAATTCGGCTGATCTTCTTCATAAATTACATTTCCCAAGCTTTTATCATAGGAAAGATACTGCCAATTAACAAGTACATCTGCCAGATTTCTTTTATGCAAGTCTGCAAATTGAGGAACTTGTAATTTTCCTGCACTACTTTCTTCTCCTACCGATTCTAAAAATAATGAGTGGGATGTACCGAATTAAGGTCTTCCGTTTCCAATGGAAAGGACTGATATAACTCAATGGTTGTTCAAACTTAGCTTATGGACTTTTGTTTTAGTGATGATAAAAATGAAAGTCTTGTCTAATACGGGGCGACATATGCTATTGCTTGCAATAGCAGACTTTCTAGTTATTATTATTTTTCTTCCTGGGAAAATTTTGTCCGCGAGTGATCTTGTAAACTACACATCCGACTTAGGTGAAACCTTTTTAGGGTAAGTAGGCATGTTATGTAGATTTGCGGAATCAAGGTCATTTTGCGCGCACGTGCTTGCAAGAGCGCGCACGTGCAAAACTTAAAATGACCAATATAAAATGGATATAACCATAACTTTTCTATTTTGTGACGAAATGTTTTGAAACTTATAATGTAAGGATATATTAGTAGTAAGCACAAGATGACATGGTCAAAATAGCAAGATCGCACGCGCATGCACGTGCGCTTCGCTCTGATTGGCTGAAACTAAAGTCTCAATATCTTTTTTGTTTTTTGATAAAATCATTTGAAATTTTGAACATAGTCTTATATTAGGGAGATCTACAGCCTGTATTATAAGATTTATCATGAAAGCATGTGCATGCACATGTGATTGCAAGAGCTCGCACGTGCAACACAAGAAATGTCCAATATAATTGATACAGACGTAACTACTTAAATTATTGATGAAATGCTTTGAAACTCATATTATAAGTATATATTAGAAGAATAGACAAAATGACATGGTCAAAAAATTAAGATCTCACGCGCATGCACGTGCGCTTCGCTCTGAGTGGCTGAAACTAAAGTCTCAATATCTTTCTTGTTTCTTGTCATAATCCTTTGAAATTTTGAACATAGACCTACATTTTGAAGATCTACAGCATGATGTATAAGAATTTTCATGAAAGCATGCGCATGCCCGTGTGCTGCAATCTGATTGGCTGAAACTTCAAATGGCTATATCACCTTTGTTTTTTGACGAAATGCTTTGAAATTTAAAACATTGTCATGCATTAGGATATCCTACAATATGATATAGAAAAAAAATCATGAAATCACGCGTATGCACGTGCGCTGCAATCTGATTGGCTTAAACTTGAAATGGCTATAACTCCCTTGTTTTGCAACCAAATAAGATGGGATTTAGAACATAGACAAACAAAATGGACTACTACAAGATGGTATGGTCATCATATACATGCATGCACGTGCGTGGACATGCGCTTTGCTCTGATTGGCTTATACAAAAATCACAATATCTTTTTCGATTTTTGACGAAATGCTATGAAATTTTAAACATAGGCATGCATTAAGATATCCTACAATATGATACATAACAATTTTCATTAATACATGCGCATGCACGTGCGCTGCAATTTGATTGGCTTAAACTTTAAATGGCTGTAACTCCCTTGTTTTTCAACCAAACAGGATGGGATTTGGACCATAAGCAGACATAATAAACTCCTATAAGAAGGTATAGTCATCATGCACATGTATGCACGTGCGTGCACGTGAAATTAGTAAAATTAAAAATACACATGAATGAGCGTATTTTTTAAATGCTTTTGGATTAAATGCTTCAATATTTAGTGAATCAAGATTTCTAAATAGTGTAGACAAGATGATATCGTCATTACGCTTACGGATTCACATGCGCACGCGTGCTATGCTAAAATTTGAATATACTTGGTATACTTCTGGAAAAACGTTGTCAAAGTCTTAAATGCATATACTTTGCCTTATTTAATGAAGCTTACAGGGAATATGGCACAAAAAGGGAGTTGGGGAGCGTTTGGGGAACATCTGTAACGGTTCCCGTTACAATTAGCACTAGTTATTTTATTGTTATGCTATTGTGAATTTGAATTATCGATAGATTTAACAAAGTTTTAATACATGTATACGACTAAGAATTGTCGAGGTAAACACTGTTGTCTTCTAACCAACGAGCAATGGTATTATTGCCACATTTACAATTTAAGATTACATGTAACATTTACTTACGGGATGAGGTAGAAGTCTTCTGACGGCTGATACCCATTCCCTTAGGTCGTCATGGCTCTCACACTACATGTATAAATGCAGTCATTTTAATTTATAATTGAAATTTATCACCCATAATGTTTTTTCCTAAATGTCATTAAATGTTTGTTTCTTTTTAATTATACCTGTAAATAAAATGTTCTGCAACATGTATGGATTTCAAACACATTCTCGCGACCAAACTGCGACCTAAAAATAAAGAATTCTTTGTCACTGTTAAATATTCATACAAACACAGATGTAAGAACAAAACTGATTGGCGGTTCCTTACCCCGGTATTTCCTGAACTCCTCGCACGTCAGTACTCGGAATCACTCTCAATGCTTCTATTGACTTGAAATGGAAGGAAACAATAATAAGAACTTTAAATACAGAATGAGATGATAATTCGCTGTAAAAGAGATACAAAGGTGAGAAAAAATTTATATATGATTTTAAAAATTCTGTTTATGCTGTTTTATATCTTTCAAGTTTGATTTTCTTGTAAAAATGTACAAGCGCTTTCAGGTTTAAAAAATGTATTTCCTCTGAATATTACTATTTCTATATTTTGCATAAGACTAATATAATTCTAACCTGATCAGAAGTGAAGTATTGTATACCGTCCTCATTAACGACGAAATATCGAGACAACCAGTTCTTCCGCTGTAAAAAGGTTTTTTGGTACTTAGGCAATTTGTATATATATATATATATATATATATATATATATATATATATATATATATATATATATATATATATATATTTGTGTATTTTTTTTTTTTTTTTTTCCCCAACACCATTTGATGTCTAATGCAGTCAAATAAAAAGAGGTAAAAGATTATTTTTTTACTCATACAAAATCTAAAGAGGAAAGGGTTTTAATCTCAGCTATTTGATATAAAAAATCTAAGAAGTTTTATCGATCTAAGTTTCGAGCTTCAAATGTGTTCAATTCATGAGAATAAAATAGCTACGTGAAATTTTCCCTAAAATTAATTTTCAGTGGTGGGGGTTGGCACATCTTTTTGTAAGTGTTTTTCACAAAATGCTTAAGACAATTGCATTAACTGGATTGATGCCTTTACGCATGTTTCTATAATATTCCATTCATGAAAAAAGACAACTTTTCCAAAAAAAAAAATTGGCGTTTATAATTAAATATAGTTTCTTTTTTATAGCCTGACCTTTCCACCTATTTTTTCTAGGCCTAACTATGCACTTAGTTAGTTTATTTAATATCTAGGAGCAGAGAAGAAGATTTTCAAAGAATTCATGTATTCTTTCATATAATTTATAGAGCCCCCCCCCCCAACACCAGAACCCTTGACCCTGGGGCCATAAAATTCACAATTTTGGTAGAGGCACTCATGCTCATCATAACTATGCATTTAGTTTGTTTATTTAATACCCAGGGGCAGAGAAGAAGATTTTCAAAGATATCATGTATTTTCACTGTATATAATCAATAGAGCCCCGCCCTAACATCAGAACCCCTGACCCTGGGGCCATAAAATTCATAATTTTGGTAGAGGCACTCTTGCTCATCTTAACTATCTACTTAGTTGGTTTATTTAATACCCAGGAGCAGAGAAGAAGATTTTCAAAGAAATAATGTATTTTCACTATAACAAATTGAACCCATGCCCTAGCACTAGAACCCCTGACCCCAGGGCCATGAATTTCACAATTTTGGTGAACACTCAATGCAGATTACAACATGCAAACAGTTTGACTGCTTGATGTCCAGGAGTAAAGAAGAAGATTTTTAAAGATTGCATTCATTTTAGTGGTTTTGGCCCCTCCCCTTCACCCATAGATGCTTTGTGCCAAATTTGGTTAAAATTGGTTCAGTGGTTACAGAGAAGAAGCTGAAAATGTTCAAAAGTTTACAGAAAACAAAGTGAACACGTCACCAGAGTACAGACGAAAACGGATAGCAATAGGTCACCTGAGTTTACTCAGGTGACCTAAAAAGTGCAGAAAACCAATTTGTACAGACTTATGGGGCCAGACAGATGGACAGACAAACGTACACAGAGGATACCTATAGTCCCCCTGGTTTCACCGGTAGGGGACTAACAAACACAAGGCAATGTAATGGTTTATACACAGGATATCACTGTACTGGGCCTACAAAAAACAAAAACAAGGCACTGTACATAATGGTCTATAAACAGGAAATAATTGTACTGGGCCTATAACAATGAAAACAGAGCAAACATGTCACCAGAGTAAACAGAAAACAAAGCAAACACGTCATCAGAAAAACAGAAAACAAAGACAACACGTCATCAGAGTAAACAGAAAACAAACACGTCATCAGAGTAAACAGAAAACAAACACGTCATCAGAGTAAACAGATAACATACACGTCATCAGAGTAAACAGATAACATACACGTCATCAGAGTAAACAGAAAACATACACGTCATCAGAGTAAACAGAAAACAAAACAAACACGTCACCAGAATAAACAAAATACAAACACGTTATCAGAGTTAACAGAAAACAAAGTGAACACGTCATCAGAGTAAACAGAAAACAAAGTGAACACGTCATCAGTGTAAACAGAAAACAAAGTGGACACGTCACCCGAGAGGTTATATTTAAAACAAATTAACCACTGTGGAATACTTAAAATTATTGGGTGTCATTTGGAATGTAATTTCATGCATTCTTTTATAACTTCAGAAGGAAATATGACTTTGTTACTATAATTTGTTAATTGGCGGAGAATGTTTTCCGAATGATATGGACCCACAAAATCCACTACAATTACATCAACATAAAATCTAATGATTCCATAGTATTCAAAATAAGTACACATATCTTCTTTGATATTAAATGTAGTAGGTCTTATTTGATTTAGAACACCGTTGAATCTTGATGAAGACACAGTAAAGAATATTTATACCTGTTATAGACATAGTATAGACTATTAGTAAAGATATTGGGGAAAAAAATCTCAAAACGACAAAATATAATAACAGATATCTCTGTGAATCTTATGGTTACTGCTTAAGGTTTGCTAATGCAAAATCTTAAATATAACTTTTGCATCAACAAATGTTAAAAATTCCTACCTTGCGGGGCAGAAGAGATTTAATTGCTTTGATCCATGCCTGAACCTCGGCAGGACTTTCACACTGTATAAAAATATATCAATATTAATTATATATATTAATATATAAAGTTAACTCATGAGATATGAAAAATAAAATTCCAGTTTAACTGTTGCAGAATTTCCTGCTGATAATATACATTAAATTTTGTAATATTCAAAATGAAACAGAACATTAAATAAATGTAAAAAAAAAAATCGCAGTCAGATGAATGTCATATAGAAGTTGAGCAAACTTAGACTTATTATCACGTCATTATATGAAAGTCTTAACAAATTTCATTTAGCAGTGCTGATTAAGAAATTAATTTAAAAAAATGATAAATATTTACCTCGATATAAAAAGTTCGATTTTCCGTGTACAACTCAAACATACCATGAATTCCGCCAGTGTGCTTATTTCTAAATGCATACATAAGCATAAAACTTTAGTTATACCTTGTTTAACCCTTTAATATAGAAAAAAAATTAGACCCATATATATATTTTGTTAGTAAAAAAATCTATATTTCTTGTCTAGAGATAAACTTACATTGTGCTAGATTTCACATGCCGCATTTCATCTCTGGGAATGTGTCGCAAAGGTTCTGTCGACTACAAATGAATTAATTAAATAATCACTTATTCTATCAGAAGAAGGCGAAGATAGAAGCTGTCAAAATTATGTCGGTATAATTCCTGCCGCGTAAATATAGACAATTAAACCCTAGCGTTCTTTTTATAAAAATATTTTATTAACTATTGGGTGTATACGTATAACATATTTTAGGCAAAAGTAAATATAGGCATTACTTGAAATTCTTTTAAACTATTAGCAAACATACAACAAACAGCAGGGGATGCTCACTCCTTCATGGCACCTGATTCCACCTCTGATGTATCGGAGGTCTGTGTTTGCTCTGCTCCTATTTTGTATTGTTTTATGGACTTTGATATTAAATACTGTTCGTTACCTCCATATCCTTCATCCGTCATTTTTCTGATGAAGAATTCGAATAAATTTACCAAAATATGTTAAGCTATTCCTACCTTTTCTGACATATAATGGCAAAATGTTAGTCACGTAGGATAAGTAGTTTAAATAAAAAAGTTTTTTTCATCTCTCAGTTGGAATATATTTGTATGTAAATCGTGCTAATTTATTAAAATTACCTTCAATAGGGTAAAGTTAACTTGAATCTCTATTTCCAAACAATTGTTAAGGTTTGTTCTGAGTTCTGGAGACGTTAAACATGCGAAAAAGTATAGAAGCCACATGACACACGTAGCATCGTTTTTGAAAGTGGGGGTGTGGAAGGCCAGAATTTTTTTTTTACTTACCTGAAAAAGTTGACAAGCAATAAAATAAAATAAAAATAAAAAAAAAAATAAAAAAGGAAAAGTTGCCCAAAGTCGAAAATTCTATTTCGTGGGGATGGGGGGAATCCAACTTTTTCTCAATGTCAACTACGTTTAGTATCAATTTTTATTCTACATTTTCTATACATTACTAAAAGGGGGCAACCATACTTTCAATTAACATTTATCATAGTATAAGTAAGGTTGGGGGGGGGGGAGTGGGGGGGGCAAGCCCCCAGACCCCACCTTGTT
>NW_026939081.1:0-87826 GCF_032062105.1 Saccostrea cuccullata | reverse complement strand
TATAGGTGATTTTAGAAAAGAAGTGATGGAAAAGATTCGCCAACAAGGAAGGAAGACACACCAGTTAGTGAAAGAAATACAAAAACTGAAAAAAAAGCATCAAGAACCCAAGATTTCAGGGACCCACCAGACCAAACCTTTAGTGAAAAAAGGAGACAAAAAAGAGAAAAAGGAAGAAAACAGAGAGATTCCAGGCCCCAGCACTACTCACAAGAGGAAACTATCCCTGACCACTGAGAAGGGACAGAAGAAGAAGAAACAGAAAATGTAATTGTATGTATATTTTCACTTGAATAAAATCTGTGTTCTAATCTGTCTTGTTTGATTTTGTTTTCAGTAAAACCAGTTCAAGCCGGTTAGAGGACTGTCTAGACTGTGAAGCGTGACGTCATAATCACATTCTTGTAATGTTTTTTGCACACGGCGCATTTACCTGTATAGTCAGCATAAAAACAAAAACGTAGTACCTACGTACCAATGTAAACAGTGTAAACAACTCCAGTATTTAAGGGGGAATAGGTTAGGGTTTTTTAAAAAGGGGTTAGGGTTAGTTAGGGGGTTAGGGTTAGGGCTAGGGGGGTTAGGGTTAGTTAGGGTTAGGGTTAGGGGGTTAGGGTTAGTTAGGGCTAGTTAGGGATAGGGGGTTAGGGTTAGCACTCCACTCAGTTGACCCACTTATCCCCTCAGCCTCAGAACTGATCACATGATTTCTCTCAGCCAATCAGAATCTTCCGCCCTAGCTAGGATCCTTATACTACTTGAGTTCTCTTTTGTTAATTGATGGATTACGTCATTTCCTGTATTTAGATATATTTGAAATCATCTGAAAAGTTTATTGCAATATAATTATTCCTGCTAGAAATATATGAATCTACCGTAATGAAAAATCAAATTATTTCCCTACCTGTACACAATAATTCTACATTTGGTCTCATAAAAATATGCCTCTAAATGATTTTCTTCCTTTCTTTTTTTTGTAATTATTTACGATATCAATCAAACACGATTTGTAAATATCCTAGAAACATATTACTTTGTCTTTAATTCAGATCTTTATTACATTTTATAATTTTTTACTTGCCACAAGAATTTTTTATCTTTAAACTTTGAAGGAATTAAAAGAATTATTTGAAAGCGATTTACACATACCAACCCAGAGGTTCTGTTCCGGTGAATCAAAACCATTCTTATAATCCGCCCAGTTCCTGTCAAAGATCACGGATCCGTCTACACGTTTCTGAATGACCTTTCAAAATTAGCATGCGTAACAATTCAAGCTATTGCTTCGAACAATCGTTTATTGTTATATAAACTCAAACTATTTATATTAATTTTTATCTTACAATCTTAAAATAACAAAAACAACGTGAGTTATGTTATGTAATTTTAATTTTAAAATAAACTACATACCGTCCATCCGCCGCCCATTGTCGTCATATCGCAGTACACACTGATTGGAATAGATAAGGTACTATAGGGGTATATATCATACACCCCTGTAGTAGTTTGTCCCTCTTCACAAAGATCTTTACAATCTTTGGGAATGGCAGAAAAAACACAATCTAGAAAAATGCCGGGATCATATTATGCATATGTGCAAGAAGTGAGAGGATGTATAATGCCTGCATGATATACAAATATAAACTGTGGGGAAAAAATTGTACAATGCGTTCATGTATTATCTTAATCTGTTCCTCATTATCTAAAATCATTTTTCCCTAATTGATACAAATCTCTGATTTATGACATGTTTTAAAGCATTTTGAATTAAATATAATTATTTTCAACACTCTCTTGATTGAGAGAAATGTGAAAGAGGAATGTATTTATAAATAAGTCGATAAAGAATTTGGACACTGAAATAGACGTTGAAAAATATAGTAAAATCATGATATCGTTTTATGCATGATTTAATGTATGAGAAATTGAACATTTCGTAAATTCTTAGGTCGACACAATGACCATGTTTTCCAACACAGTCTAACGTATCAAACTTTAACAGATTGTAAGGCGAAAAAAAAAGTTAAAGAAAAAAATCGTGTCTTCTCGAGACGGACCTAAAAAATACCTAAGAAGCGATTAGAAAGAAATATATAATAAATATACATACAGTTATCCGAGTAGTATCTCCAACCGGCCTCATCAGTCATCCCACATGTTAGGCATTTCTTGTGGGTACGACATTTTTTTATTTGAAAGTTGAAACCAAAGAGGACGCATTCTCTTTGACACAACGCGGCACACTCGGTCAATGAATGAGCATTTTGTTCTCCCAAAAGTTCATAATTTGATTTCTTATTATAAAATGCCATTTCCGCAGTATATTTCTGAGAAAAAATAGTGGCTCTAGATAAAGCTAAGAAGCCGAAAATTAAAGAGATAACCCCCTGACTGCTCATTTTTTCCTCAAGAAAAAAAACCTGCTGCCTTCTTGTGAATCTGCGAAATTCTGCCAAATGGTCCTTCAACAGCCAATATATATATCGTACCTTAATCAATGCCTGAAAAGCGATTGGCTAACTGTTACGTACTCTATATTCTACTGTTGTTTAAGTATCGATTTTATTGAAGTTAATATGAATTGTTAAAATTGTTTATTTTGAAATTGCAATTTAAAATATAACAATAAAAGTGTGCTGTTTAGTTCACTAAGTTAATGCCTGTTAAGTTGTGATTTTTTTTTCATTTGCTATCTTTCAAATAAGAAATAATACCATCAATTTTCTTGTATGAAATTAGGAAATCAGCTATTTTGAAATAAAATTCAAAGAAACAATTATCTGATGACATTATTATGATTCCCATAAATTATTAAGAAAATATTGATTAATTTTAACTTGGTACATTAGCCTCCGAATCTTAATGTAACACAATACACCATCATTGATTTATTAACTTTTGAATTATTTTTTCGGACAACACCGAACACATCTTAGAGGGACGTAGACAGCCCTGCGCACACCGTAGAAGGGCGTAAACAGCAACGCGCACATCTTAGAAGGACGTAGACAACACCAAGCACATCTTAGTAGGATGTACACAGCACCGAGCACATCTTAGAAGGACGTAGACAGCACCGAGCATATCTTAGAAGGACCTACACAGCCCCAAGCGCATCTTAGAAGGACGTAGACAACACAAAGCACTTCATGGAAGGATGTAGACAGCACCGAGTACATCTTAGAAGGGCGTAGACAGAATCAAGCACATCTTAGAGGGACGCAGACAGCACCGAACACACCTTTGAAGGATGTACACAGCATCGAGCACATCTTAGAAGGACGTACACTTGAAAAATACAATTATAAGAGGATTCTTTAAGAATGTTCTTTGGTGTATTCAAAAATTAAAAAAAGGAAATTCTTTACGATAAATGTTCAAAATAGGGGTTCGTAATACGTTGTTTTTATTAAAGTGAGACCCAAAATTAAAAAAAATCAATCATGCAAATAGATAGGATTATAAAGTATTGCTTATCCCTTAGAATTGTAAATTGGTAATTTTGAGTAGAAAATTATATTATATTTACATTAGAAAAATGTTAAATTTGAAAAATTCAAATTTTGCAATGAGGTGTATCTTATATTTTGCTAAATTTCGGAAAGTAACTCTTCAAAAATGCTTGTTTTTAAACATCGAAAGCAATCAAACAGATGAGAACTACTAGTATCATCTTGCTTTTCAGAATTATGTTAATGTATGTAAAATACAGTTTGTATGAGTTGCATTGTTTTTATGTCAGGCAAGACAAATAATTTCAAAAGAACTGATAGAAAGACGGCTGTTTTTTTTTTACCAGAAATCCTAAAAATCTACTCGGGAACTATCGTAATCTATCAGCAAAGAGCATATCAAAATCGCACTTATTAATATTTGTAAATTATATCTTTAGTAGGTGAAATAAAAATAAAATGAATTATAAATCACTTCTTAAATATATTGTAGTGACTTGTTACACAAAATTACATTGTAACAACATTACTTTATTTTGTGCAAAGAACCATGTGAGCTTAAAAGTGCCCTGAGCTGTATATGAATATAATACATATATTACATGTATATGGCTTACAAGATATTATTTTATTGAAATTTTTATTTGACCTTATAAGGTGAACGATAAAGAGCAATCACTAATACCTTAAAAGCAAGAAAAATACTCCTATATGTCAAAAAAAGACTCTTATTTTATCAAGGAACCTGTACTGGCTACTTGAAAACAGACGTTACCCCCACCCTTAAATCTTTTTAGAAGAGAGTAAATCCTGGCAGTTAAGTTGTTGTTATATTATAATAAGATTCCTTTAACATCTTCAATAATGCTTTCTTGTATTACACTACGTATGCTTACCTAGTAATGTAGGTGTAACTTATCATGGATCAACAATGAATCTACAAGTAGGTCCCTAGTCTTGCCTAGCACGTTTTGTACTGCCACCTCACTAATAGTTAATTTTCACGATCCCATGGTCCTTACAACTTTCTGTCAAAAGTTCGTTATTGTAAAGCTCCAGCAATTTTCACGTAATGTTTTCAAAGAAGCACATAGCAAAGACTCTAAATTTTGAACACTATCTACCTTCTTTTGATGCATGTCAATCTCAAAGGTGCTACGTCATCAAGTTATATGTCATCAATTTTACTTAGCAATCATTCAGGTATAGGGTGTTTCACAATATATGTCACACATCTGAATGGGCATAATCTGATATAATCATAATCATAATCTAATATCGAACAAGATACCAAATATGCCAAAACACTATAGGTAAACATATTGATTTACAATTATTATATTGCAAAGTTTTGGGAAATTATAATATGCCATTAAAAAACTGACGATTTTTAATCAGTTATTTAATAATTTTAGCCGTTCTCGAAATGAGGTACAATTGAAGAATGTTTTTCTTGTAAACTATTATTAAAACCAGAAGTCTCTGTCTAGACTGAAGCCCTACTGCTTTGTACTTACATGTATAACAAATGAAGACAAAAGTAGCAGGTGGGACTTGAAACTTTACAACAGCAATAAATAGAATAAGATGCTTGACTGAGCTCTTTTGTGGCAAGATACTGCAATAAGACTGCAGGTGTAGGAGTAGCTATTGATAAACTGTTAGAGTATTTTCAATTTTAGTAACCATGGTAACATCATTCATCGAAATAAAAAATCGATAAACAGAATTATGTATCGTAGTGTATTCTACTTGTGTGCCAAATTATATTGAAATCAGATCAAAACTGTAGTAGGAGTAGCATTTTGAAAGTATTTCATAGAAATTTCTATAATTAGTAACCACCCCAACACCGTTTATCGAAACAAAAATCGATGCACCGAATTATGTATCTAAGTGTTACCTACTTGTGTGCTAAGTTATATTGAAATCAGACCAAAACTGTAGGAGGAATAATATTTTGAAAGTCTTTAACAGAAATTTCTATTTTCCGCAACCACGGCAACACCGTTCATCGGAATCAAAAAATGATACACAGAAATATGTATCTTAGTGTAGTTTACTTGTGTACCAAGTTATATTGAAATCAGACCAAAACTGTAGGAGGAGTAGCATTAAAAAAAAAAAGTTTACAGACAGACGGACGGACGCCAGACGCATGACTATCGCATAAGCTCTTTTGGTCTCTGACCAGCAGAGCTAAAATCGATATCCTTAATATTATACAGGGTGTGATGATGAAAAATATCCAGACCAGAAATTGCTGTCTAGTTTTCATATATTTATAAGAATAATTTTAAGAGTTTGAGGTAAAATAAAGGTAAAGATGAAAGACAGTTAAATTATAATGTAAAGATAAAAGACAGTTAAATCCTGCCTCCTCCCCCCCAAAAAAATAAAATGAAGAAGAGATGAGAAGATATCAAAGTGAAGTCAAGAAATCCTCATGAAAGTTAGATCCGAATTTAAGGAAAGGGATTGTAATAATGCATGTAAGTGTATATTGAGTATTTAGAGATCTTGGGTTAGGGTTATTTGAAGTGTATCTGCAAACATGATTTCAGCATTTAAAGCCAATTGACATTCAGACCCGGTTATAGTTTGCAAGATTGACTGAAAGGGAGAGCAAAAAAAGGACACAAATTAACACATATCAGTAGTTCTGGAACGACACATTTATTTAAGGTCAAGATCTAGTAAATGTCTTTAGACTGAGTTTTTGGTGTTTGATCCATTATGACGTCATAATCACTTTCAACTTTCTTTTTCCCGTACTTTACAACTCTAATAGAATTATGTAGAAAATTAATTTTTTTAGGGAATTCAATTTAAAATTACATGAAAAGTAGTCCCGATACCTTTATTAAAAATGACATTATTCTAAAGAAAAGACCAATAACATACAAATTACCGTTTTCTGAGAGACTGTAGGCTATCTGGATAACTTTTCTTTGTCTGATATGGAAAAAAGTCCCATATTCATGACTGGTATCTTAATTCTTCATTTTAAACGACAGTTTAAAACATAACTTTTCATCTTGTTTTGCTGCAAATTATGCCCCGGAACACCTTATTTGACGAAGCTAATATAAAGCATCATTAAAGGAATTTATTTCTCAAATTTGAGAAATCTGTAGGCACCTTTCGTTTACTAGATCTTGACCTTAAATGCAACTTTAAATGAACAAAAAATTCAATTTGGGAGTTCTAAAAAGCCAAACATAAAAAAGAAGTCTCAAGTATCCCGTGAAGCTTACAAAACAGCTAGGGGTCAGAACTCCATAAGCATTAGTCTCATATATTAAATGTGTAAGTGGCTTTTGTTGTCATTTATCTATCTGTCTTTAGATGTGTGACATATATTGTGAAACGCCCTGTAGTTTCACGGATGAAGTCTCAAAGTTTTGTTAAGGAAATTAACCCTCTTACAATGTCATAGGTTTTTGCAAAAACTATACTTAGTTTAAATTCATACCTAATAGAACAATATCTTTTGGAAGAATGCTTTTACAAAAGGTGTAATGATTTTTTTACCTTTTTTTCATAATACTGTTTACAAACTAGAGGTACTGTGAGCGATGAGCTCACAAAATGATACCCCCCGCCTCCCATATGGTTATAACTGGTGAAAAAGTCCATGTTTTCCTGTGGCCGGGAAACCTAAAATATGAGTCGGATCAAAAAGTAAAATAGGAGGTGCACAATGGCAATATGTAATAAAGATTCTGTGAAAGTTGCATCAAATTTCATTCAGTGGTATGAGAGGAGTTGCGGATAAGAGATGGGTACCCTAAAGCGTAACAGACGGACGGACGGACAGACGGACGGACGGACAGCTGTACGACGGACGGAATTAACGATTACTATATACCCTCCCGCTTTTCAAGCGGGGGGTATAAAAATGTGCGATTTTTTTATGTTGACATATATTTCTGTTTATTTATGTTTCGCATCTTAAATAATATGTTAATCTATATATTTTTTTCAATAATGGGGAAATTTTAAGTATATTTAATGAAAATAAATGCAGTTTCTTTTACTTTGAACTATTACAATTGTTAGGGTGGAAACACCTTAAAGCAAAAGTCGTATGAGATAAATAGAACATATATTATTGTGTGATTTGATATTGGCTTTATCCAACTCGTTGAATGGTACATAACACTTACTGTATACAGGGTTATTTTCGCCCCGTGTTATTTTCGCCCTTTTGAACTGATGAACAGTTTTGCCCCGTTTTAAATTTGCCCACTCATAGTTTTTGATTAAGAAATTTTACTGTATTCTTTGAATTCGCTCCGTTTTAAATTCGCCCACCTGTAAGTATAGGGCGAAAATAAAACAGGGGCGAAAATTTCCCTGTATACAGTAATTGTTATACCTTAAACATTTTGTTCCTATAAAAATCTATACAAAAAGTTTAACATTTTTAATGTTTTGCTGAGCGGGCATAACAAAATCGAAGTTGATCCGCTTAGTGAGATATTGAGATAAATTGGGATATAACACCGGTAGGTATTAATTATCTCCAGGTCAGCTTAAGGAGACGGAAAAATGCTAACATTATACGTTATATTGTATGTTTTGATTGGATCTTTATGGATATTGTTCTCAAATTTACATTGTTTTACTAATTAAATATAGATTTTAAAAAACTTATTCCCAACGTTTCAAACACTAATCTGATTAGAAATTGTCATCTCTAATGAAAAATTTGATTTACCATAGTTCATTTTCTTTATTCTTAAAACGAAAGGCTTATGAGAAGATATTCTACAGAATAAGTACGGTATAAAAGAATATATACATATCAAGTAGGATATGGAGATAAGGAACAGTATTCAATCTCAAAGTCCATCAAACAATACAAATTAGGAGCAGAGCAAACACGGACCTACGAAACATCAGAGGTGGGATCAGGTGCCATGGACGAGTGAACATCCCCTGCTCGTCGGTCACTTGCGCCGTTTGCTTCTTGTCATGATCGGGGAAATAACGGAAAAATCCGTCGTCAATTCAGTGTATAAATAATGGACTAATAATTAGTATGACAAACATCAGTCAGCATTTAATTTTAATGATAAATTGTATTTGCTGACAAGGTCATTTTATCGACCATAGAACTAACGAAATAATGACTTTAAACAAGACTGTTGATTCTTGTTTCATCAATTTGCTTGTCAATAATTTACATCGTTTTAAAAAATTGTTCATTCGTAGAGCATGCTTTTGCGCATCAAATCAACTGAGATATGTATACTCCGTATGCAGTTGATGAAGGTATATTGCTGCATAAGTAAGGAAAGTTGACGATAGAAAAGTTAAAGTCATCACGTTTATCATATAGCTTGGTATTTAGATTACCATTAACGTTTTTTTTTCAAGTAAAATATCCAAGTATCAAACAGATGTGTCAGACTCTGTGTTATCGCAGTGGTAATAAGGAAGCATACAAAATATTCTACCTTGACTAAATCAGTACTACATCATGACGTCAACTTGAGAACACAAGTGTTCGTAACATCAGTATTTAGAGATGTAATTTAACTCTAAAAATGAATAGAAACATGTAAACATTAACAAAATAAAATGTTTTTGCTTTGTTATGATGTGTCTGTCATTTTAATTAAAAATCTACCACCGATGACGTCATATGTGTACATCAAGTAACTTAGGAATTGATTATGTCGTGTATAGAGAATTTGACTAAGACGGCATGTACAAAGATACGTAAAATGGAGTTTAAAGGGAAATATCGTGAATATTATGTGACATTCATATAAAGTTCAGTTTATTAAACAGGTATACTAATTTATTTTCATCGATTATATTCTCTTTCGAAGACAGCCAGCTATATATACGTATCCCGGTCGGCCTTTCCTCTGTCATTAATGCAATAAAAAAAATAGTGCAACAGAACAACAATAAGATGGATATTTCAAAACATAAGATTTGTACAGATGGAAAGTTTTGCTTCTGAAAAACTTGGAAAGTGCTGCTAGAATCCCGAGTTAAGCAAGGTTTCAAGAAAAATCTCGGTTCACGTGTATAAAATTCAAAACATAGGGTAAGGTTTCTTGCGAATGTGTGGAATAATAATTACTAACAGGAAGTGGGATTCTAGCAGCACTTTATAGGCAAAATAAATGTTTTTCAACTATATTATTTACTCAAAGACAATATCAAATTCTTGCTTTGTAAGCTTTTTTATTAAGGAAAATTTCGCTATCAATAGAAGTCACGTGATGCCGTGGCGGTGGTGCATGTCTTTGTGTTAGACACTCTTTTATCTGTATGCAATAGTTAATAACAGTTTACGTTTATCAGCGATTTTGGTAATTTATCAAACTTAATTTTCTTTAAAAAGTCTAAATTTCACGAGAAATGACTTATATGCTTCCTTAACATCCCCGCGATCTTTTGTCTAAAGCTCATCGGGATATGTTGTTTTGACGTAGGAATAGAAATTAACATTGTTAATTGACACAAGTTTGGCTTTCCAGAAAGCCTTAAATGTCATCTCTTTGGCTTCGTTAATGTCACAGAATAAACAGTGGATTGTAACTTTTTTCTCAGCTATTACAAGCTTAAGAACCTTTTTTTGAAAAACACATTTATTTGGGGAAGACATAGCTATACTTTGTGACAAAAATTGTGAATAAGGGAGGAGGCTTGCAGTGAATAGATACAGCGGCAGAAGGTGAAAAGGGTTCGGACGCAGATTTGGAAATTTCAAACAAATAGACGATAACATGATTCATATGTTGCTAAAGCATTTAAAACACGGTCACACAAAAATATATTGAAATCGTGTTCAGAAACCTTTTTTATCTGAAAATTATAAAAACTACGAAGTTCGAGACACATTTCATATTGACACATATCCTTATGCACTTTCGCAAAGTAAATTTTATCATAATATTTAAGAAAAGAACATATTTTGATGTGCATGAAGGAAAAATATGAAAACCATGATCCGGAAAATTCAGAGTACACTCTAGAAATTAGTGTGAGAAAGCAAAACCAACTCAACAGAATTTTCAGGCCTTGTCCAGTGATGTGTGCACCCTAAACAAACTGAACACTCTCTGTAAAATGCAAACAATGACAACAACTCGCGTCCTGTTATTTTTATATAAAAAAAAAATCTGGCACAGGTGTTGGACGTGATTTGATAAAGAATCGAATATCTATGTTAGATAAATTCATTAAATTGAAGTTTAGATTTGAATTAACAAAGAGAAATGTGATTGTAATCAACGCAACTAAAGGGTATGTCCAGGCCCCTTTAAAGTTTAGATGAATAGAAAGGCGCCCTCCTGATAGCACGTTATATTAAAGCTATATGAAATTATGCTTTATTAACTTTAAATATAATTTGTACAATGTATTTAAAAATTGTAACCACTAAGCAATATTCGTAAATTTTATAAACATTTTCTTTTACAAAAAAGATAGGTAAAACCTCAGCGTTCTTTTTTTTTTATCTTAAACCCCTATCACACCGGGGATGCGTCCTCACGGCGACTGCACGGCGTCCTTAAAAAAATGCAAAACGCCGAGGTGATCGCAGTCTCCTACAGCACCGTGACAACGCGGCGAGATCTCACTGAACGCCGTAGGGTCGCGCGGGGTCTCCAAGAACGCCAGGGGATGGCGATCACTTTGGGCATGCACAAAGTACGTGCCGTGTGATCGCGGTCTGATAATAACTAAGCAGAAACGTAGTATGATCGCCGTAGCAGCGCGGTGAAATCTCCAACAACGTAGTGGGAGCTTCGTATAAACGCCGTGAAGACGCACATGATCGAGGCACGAACGCGGTGAGAGTAGACTGCACTTCCACGGAGATGTCGCGGAGTCCTTGGAGATGTCACTGCGTTTCTATCGCGTTTTTACGGCGCTTCTAATGAGATTTATCGTCTTGTGATTTTTTCGACTGCGATTACACGGCGACAGCACGGAGTTGTCACTGCGATCCTTGCGCTCCCACGGCGTTTCTACAGCGTCCGTTGGCGATCAAAATGCGCTTTCACGGCGTTGTTAGAGCGTTGTCAGCCAGCTCACAAAACAAGAGCAATGGGGTCATATTTGATCAGCAATAATTCCAACGTATTTGTTGCACCAGGAGCAATTAAGTGAAAAAAAAATGGAAAAGAAAATTACACCAGAACTTGTTCTGTTGTTTCACTTAAATTTTGTAGAAAACTTTTCAGTGTGTTTATTTTTTTTTTACATTCATAATAAAATAAAGAAAATCTAACAACACAACTGAACCGATGAAATTGAAAAAAAGGAGTTTAATCATAAAACTATTAATAATCTAGTAACATACTAAACTGTATAGAACATTTTTAATCATTAAGAATATTTCTTGGCATGATCAGAAGTCTTTTCATCGTGTTACTTGAATCTTTAAACAAAAATGTGTTACATTCCTTCTGAATATATATCAATGAGTATAGAGCCCATTGTGAACGTATTGTGAACGCAGCCAGCGCAGTGAGAACGCCGTGAACAAGAGGTGAAAACGCCTAACGCGCCGTGAAAACTCCGCGAAAGCGCAGCCAATCGCCGAGAGATCTCCGTGGGAACGCAGTAGAACGCCGTAAGATCGCCGTAGAATCGCGTCGTCGCCGTAAGGACGCCGTGACGTCTTCATATTGTGAAAATTTTACATAAATTTGTGCAATTTTCCGGCGATTCCACGGCGATTTTAAAAATTTAACAACGCCGTAATGACTCCGTGTGAACGCAGCTTGGTGTGACAGGGCCTTTACTAAGTGTATGACAGCATGCAGTCAAAAAGTTTTTCGACGATTTTCCTTAATCGCATTCTTTTAAATAACATGACCATCGTGCCCATAGGGATATAAATACTGACGCACGCCCCCCCCCCCCCCTAAAAATTTTAAAGTATGATATGACTATATAGTATTAATAATGCCGTACTTTGGTAAATAACTAACCAATACCACTTTTATTGTGCCTGGTTTTACTATTAAAATACACGAAAAAACAGGACCTTTCGGAGGCTTCGTCGCCTGGGCCCCCACCATTGAAAGTATAATATATGATTACTGACAAGTATTAATGATGCCGTACTTTGGAGTGTACATAACTAATCGATACTACTTTAATTGTGCCTGGTTTTACTCTTGAAATACACGAAAACCCAAGAGTTTCCGGGGCTTCGCCCCTTGGGTCCCCAACAGGGCTGAATCAACTGCATGGGGGTCTTAAGGAGGCCCTCAGGCCCCTGCCTAAATAAAGTTATCCCCCCCCCGATCATAAATCCAGTGCATGTATCCGCCCATGTAAAGGAGGAATGTATTAAGATTTTGGCTTCATTAAAGAATGTAGGAGAAGTGATTTAATTGGTGAATTTTATGTCCTTGATATAATTTAAAATTGCATAAAAAATGAATGTAAGTTCTTAAATTATATTAATTTTGATATCTTAAAAAGGAAAGTGTAGGAATGCAAAGAAATACTCACAATGATTCTTTGTGGGTTTTTTTCTAAGGCCTGTAGTTTCTAGTGCTTTGAATATCTAAAAAAAAATTCTCTTAGTATACATTCGCTGAAGAGGATTTGTATTATTCAAAAATGGCAGGAAATAATGTACCAAATAGAAAAAGGTTTTTGCCATCATTTCATATCATATCAGTATATGCGCGTACTACTGTAAATGTTTTAACTTTGATATTTTTATCCGTTAATTATTGGATCCACGCCTCACCTGATATTTAGCGAGTTTTGATACACATGCACACTCTGACCTAGTTAGAATTTTCTATCGAGCGCTGGCCATCATTTACGCAATAGCTTAGATGACTATATAATTTAGAACATATATTTTGAAGACCCACAACCACCCAGGCGATATTGTGTGTCTGACTCCAATATTTCTGTGCAGCTTCTTTTCTTTATAGATAATAGACAAATTGCTCATCGTTTACATCCCTAGTCTATTTTTAGAAAATCGCATCATCGTCAAGCATTGACCATTCGGCGCTCCTCATGTGGCTACTGCCTCAAACTATGGAGTGCAGCGATGTCAGCCGAGGAGTACCGGTAGATTAATGGCGGCTTACATAGGGACTTCACATCCGGAAATCAAATTTAATGTGTCATCTCTCGTGAGAGATGACAAAAACGTCGTCGATAAATCTAAATGTCGAGTTGAAGGCAACATCAAATAGCTATCCATTAAAGTACAACACGGTACAGTTAAGGTTACAGTAAGGAGACAGGGCCTTATTTATACGGGAAATGTTTGTAATAACGTCACACATGCTATAAGGTCTTGAAAATACCGCAAAAGGAAATTATTTGCTATTTCAAACTGCTGGATAGCCGTAAACTACTTACAGACTTACTATCACATCCAGTTTTGTCGTTTGTTAAATCCCACACAACAACATATAAACGATTCATCGATCCCAATGCACCTGTCAATGTGACGTCATCTCGCAAAAATGACGCAGTTTGTACACAGTGAGAGGCTGGTGAAGTCACATTTGGTACAATGAAAAATATCTTTTGTTCTCAAACAAAATGATATTTGCAGTTATATAAAAGAGTTTTCAAGTTGGAAATATAAAAGCTGAAAAACAGTTGGTCACAGCAAGAATGCTCCAGGGATCAATTTCAGGTCAACTTTTTCTTATTTTTCATCAATCATCTCCCATTATTTATTGTAAAATCAAGCATTGATTTATTTGTGGGTGATACCACTCTTCACTTTTCTGACGGTAATGTTTCTTCTATTCAAAATGTGTTATCCTAGGACATAAGCACTTAAGAAACAGTCTCAAAATCAGATGATTTTGAACACTAGTTAAACAAAATGCATGTTTAGGCACACAACAGAGACGATCAAAACTGACCCAAAAAAATGAAAATTTACAAATTTCAGATCAATTCTGGAGAGTTTCACTCGTGATAAATTACTGGAATTCAAATGTAAAATTCACTCAATTTTGATACGCGTATCGATTGCTGTTTTTAAGCAGTATCTAGAAAGATTTCTGTATTATGCAGGATTAAGAAATATCCTCCATTAAATACAAAAATTTATTCTATAATGCTTATATAATGCCATCAATTCAATACGGTTTCACAATTTGAAGAAATGCATCAGCCTCTAGCCTCGAGGGGATTCATAAGTTACAGAAAAGGACAGGGCGCTGTATCTTAGATGATGCCCATGCCAAGCCATCAAAACACTTATTTAAAAAAAAAGTTGATTGTTTGTCAGTACATGAACAATTGAATGTAAATAAATTATTATTATTGTAAAAAAAAAACTTTACGGTTTAAGTCGAAATAATATGTCTGAAATGTTCAATTTCCAGTCATCCATTGCCTACCATGAAGAAGGATATGGAGATAACGAACAGTATTCAATATCATAGTCCATAAAACAATACAAATTAGGAGCAGAGCAAACACGGACCTCCGAAACATTAGAGGTGGGATCAGGGGTCATGGAGGAGTGAGCATCGCCTGCCGACCGGTCACACCAGCCGTGTGCTCCTTGTCATGATCAGGAATAACGGGAAAGATCCGTCGTCAATTCAGTGTATAAATAATGGACTAACAATTGGTATGAAAAACGTCCGTCAGCATTTGACTCAATGATAAACTGTATTTGCTGACTAGAAATATAACAGATGATGAACAGTATTCAACCCAAACATTTTCCTCAAATAATACAATTTAGAAGCTGAGCAAACATTGACCTTTCATAAATCATAGGTATGATCAGGTGCCATGAATTAGTGAACATTCCCTGCAGACCACTCACACACCCCATTTGCTCCTTTTTATGACAAAAAGCAAAGGAAAAAATCTGTTGAATGTGAAAATTATATCTTAACAATTTCTATGAAGAACGAGAGTCAGTTTTTCAATTACCATGTAATAATAAATTCTACTTGATGACAAAAGCATTGTATAAAAGCATTGTATCTACTCAATTAAACAAATCACAAACAATGACAATGTTACCACCTGTTTTGTCAACTGTGACCAGTGCATAGAGATTGGATAATCTATCTTATTCTTTTTCACTTCTGAATTATTTAACACTGGAAAGGAAAATGTCTTTTAGTGAACAAATCAATTTCGCTAAAGGTTAACACATATAGTGATGAGTTATTAGTCAGTATTAATATAGGATAAGTATAGGCCATTAAGCGAAATTCTAAGTCAGGGATCAAACAAATATCATTGTTTATAAAATATGTGTTCAACCAAGTGTTGAGAATGAAAATGACTTGTTTACGTCATTCGAATTTCAATAATTATTTATTCACAACACACTAAAAGGATTTTATACATCTAAGAAAGCAAAGGTATCAGACCTCCTCAAAAATATTTAGTTCAGAAGTACTAAAGTATTACATTTAGATAAGACCACATAGCAACAAACAAATGACATTGATGTTAAATAAGTATTAGCTAAGTTAGCAAATAGATGGGTATTAGATAAAGGACATTAACAACTTGTGCCATACATATATAAATGATCTACACTGATATAAACTGAGGAGAACAAAAAAAATAAGACCCAGAAGATGAAGATGACTAAACAGTGAATTAAACTATCATATTAATTTCTATTAATTACTTTCTCTTTCTTTCTTCTTTTTCTTTTCCTTTCTATCTCTCTCGTATTTGTAACTGACCCTTCAATAAAGAGTATGTTAATGTCCCTCTCATCAACAACACAATTCGTTGATAAAGTTCATACAAAGTTGTTTTATTCCGTAAAATAATGGAAAAATGGAAGGAAGAGTTCTTCCTCTGTGTCAACTGATGGATAGTGTCATTGCCCATAATGTCATTTTTAGTGTTCAATACAAAAAAAGGTATTTGAAATTTTTGTAGTCAAATCTGTACTAAATGTTAAACATATAAAAATTTCATGCTGGTTTAGTCTTTACAAAATTATAATACAAATATGTCATCAGTGAGGAATGAATGTATTTGATTGTTGTTTTGTCGAATCTTAATAGTATTGTAAATTTTCAGTTGATTTATTAATTGTAAATGAACAGGTATAGTTATATCAAGAAGGATATGGAGATAACGAACAGTATTCAATATAAAAGTCCATAAAACAATACAAAAAGGAGCAGAGCAAACACGATCCTCCGAAACATCAGATGTGGGATCAGGTGCCACGGAGGAGTGAGCATCCCCTGCTGACCGGTTAAACCTGCCGTGTGCTCCTTGTCATGATCGTGAAAACTGAAAAATCTGTCGTCAAATCAGTGTAAAAATAATGAACTAACAATTTGTATTAAAAAAGTAAAAAAAAAGCATTGGACTAATTGATAAATTGTAATTACTGACAAGGCCAGTATATCGACCATAGAACTGACGAAATAGTGACTTTAAACAAGATTGGTGATATTCTTGTTTCATCAATTTGCTTTTCAATAATTTACCCCGTTTTAGAAATTGTTCATACGTAGAGCATGCTCTTGCGTATCAAATCAACTGAGATATGCATATTCCGTATGCAGGTGATGAAGGTATATTGCTGCATAAGTAAGGCAAGTTTACGATAGAAAAGTTAAAGTCGTCATGTTTATCATATAGCTTGGTTGTTAGGTTACTATTAACGTCCTTTGGAAGTAAAATATCCAAGTATGAAACAGATGTGTCAGACTCTGTGGTATCTTTTATCTCAATCTCCCCAGGATATATCGTATCAACGTAGGAATGGAAAGTACCATTGTTAATTTAGAAATAAAGTCCGCGTTTTCGTGAATGTTGCAGAATAACTTCTGAGGTCGAGAAATGTTGTTTGAAAGATGAAAGCCGAGGTGTTAGCCGAGACTTTTATATTTCAAACAACATTTGGAGACCGAGTTGAAAGTCGAGTTGAAGCCCCATTAAGTGTTTTCTTCTTTTTAACCATAAGATTTTGCTTCATATGAAAACAAAAATAGGTCTTCTTATAACGGAGCGCAATTGGTTCCCATGAGCATTCTAATAGATTGTTAGAAGACATGGTCTCCAAAAACCACATAAAATTTGTCAGTCAGAAGCTCAAGAATTTTCTTGATGTCAACTTCAGGATACTTGTGTGTGCAAACAGAATCTGTTTTAACAAAATAATTTTGCAAATGACCAATGACCAGGTAAGTAAATTTACGAGTTCCATTTTTATTGAAGAAGCAACTGTCAATGATATCAAAAAGCCTGGATTTTAATTTTTGTGGGGACTGGTTGTGTATAAAATTGAAAAATCGTGAGTTTTTAGGCTGTTTATTTGGGAAAATCTTGTGATTTCAAATTGTTTAAAAGTTCTTTGGATTCTTTTGGTATCCGCATCTGATTCACAACACTTCTTGAATATATAGTTGCACAGTACACTTGAAGTTTTTCCTTCACTGCTGTTAATATCTTAGTGAGATGATGTTGCTTATGATTTTAATATGTTTCCTGGAATGCATTTTTGTATTCCACCCCTGTTTTGCTAAAACCTATTGATTAGCTCTTCAGATTTTTGATTGCCATTAAGGTTAAAGGAAGATATGCTGAATTTAGTCAATTTACAGTACTTTTTTGTTTCTTTTTCTATTTTCTAGAAAGCTCACATTGTAATATTTAAATCTACATGGCAAAAGACGACATAAATATTAAAATATTATATTTATAAGAAGATCAAACAAAGAAGAACAGAGGGAGAGTCATAGAGAGAGCGTACGTTTTTAACAGTTTCCAACGTTCTGTTATTTAGGTTGTTGTAAACTTCAGCAATGTTTCGATCAAACTTTTTTCCAAACAATTTCCTGATTCTTTCTTTGATAATTCCTGTTTTCTTTTTTCCACCCCTTAGTCAGAGAATCAACGTTTCCTTGTAATGTTTCTGTATTATTTGCGCTAAAGTAATCTCCAGATTTAAAGAATTGACTTTTCAATGATTCTAATGTCTGCTGTAGAGAGAAGATAATGGATTCTGTAGATGCTTCAATGGCAAATTAAATTCCCAATTACCGTATATACTCGCCTATAAGTCGGATTTTTGGGAGTTAATCTGTTGTCCAAAACTCTATGTCCGACTTATAGGCGAGTATAAAATGAATGGTATTATATGAGGTCAGTCCCTCTGATATATAAGCTTATCAAATACAACCGACTTATAGGCGGACCGACTTATAGGCGAGTATATACGGTACCCGCCCCTCAATGTAGGTGGCGCGCGCACCGATTAGGTTCAACACTCTTCTCGCCTCTAAGACAAATGATTATTTTCAGTAACCTTCAGCTTCATCGACATTACAACATTCGCATTAATAGTTATTAAATGGCTGACTACGGTTCGTGGAGTCTTAAAGATATCACGAGTGAGCTTCATCGACGGAATGCTCGAGTTTCGGGTCGAAAACGAGAGCTTTTTGAAATTAAAGGTCTTGTCGATGTTTTCATTTTTAACCATAATTTCGTCGGGCAAATACCAACCGTGTTTAGCATAAAAATACATGGTATTTAAATGATTAAATAAGATAAGATATGTATGAACTTTTACAATATTACAAGTTATGGAAAATAAATTACCTTTATTTTATTTTTTTCTGACATTAAAAAGATAACTCAACACAAAGTACGTACACAATATTATGACAGACGTCCCGATCAGCTGATCAGGACTGGTACAATCACTAGATTTCGATACGGAACTTGTATTCAAAACAAAGCTTTACTTACTTACCTGATGTACTTTTTTAGCCATTAAATGATAATTTTTTCTTAATTTAGCATTTTTCTAGAATGTGCAGAAAATAGCAAGTAGTTGCAGGGATAATTTTAAACTAATAACATGTATAATACAAATGATTGTGTACAGTATCAGTTTCTCAAACAATAGAAATACATCTTTTGCTTAAAGGTGTTCAAAAGCAGCAACAATCTTTGCCATGGATTGCCAGTTTTTTAAACTCCCTTGTATATATATAGATAGTGGTCAAATACTTTCAATTGTTTGTTCATTTCAACATTATTTTAAAAAGCAAAATTGTGATAAGTTGCATTGAAATAGCTAAATGAAGCTAGTACAAGTACTTTAAGTAGCTAATATGGCTACAATAGACAATTCAAGCTACATAGCTAAATCGAGTGTGTGTACCAGTCCAGACCTGGAGCACTACATCACATAAAAAAATGAAAACAATGTCATATTTACATTTTGATTTACATTTTCAGACGAGAGGCTTACGACAGAAACAATAACTTTGATAACAGAGAAGATGTTGAGAGAGAGTATGAAATGAAAGTGCCAAATTATGAATAATATAAAGATATTAACAAAGACACACAACTCACACCACTTAAGCAAGAGGCTATTGCTGCATATTTAGGAAAATGGGGAAAAGTGTGGATGATCATGTGAAATATATTTATGAAAGCAAGATTCTGAAATATGTGTGCTTGGCGTGTGATATTGGTATGTTTTATGTGAGAGGTGAGTGTAAAGCAGAGATGAAGAGGAGTATTTCATATAAAGTGGATGCATGTGTGGATGTTGACGGTTGTGTCGTGCAATGCCAATGTGAATGTGCAGCTGGGATGGGTCCGTCAGCTGTGTGTAAGCATGTTTGTACCGTTTTATTTGCCTTGCAAATGTTTAGCGTATGTGGTGACATTATAACTGAAGAAACCTGCACACAACAGCTTCAAAACTTTCACCAAGCTAAAAGATAGAAGGGTAGTCCAATCAAAGCCAGGACTTGCCTTTGGAAAATCAAGACCTAAATGTCAACTTTGATCCAAGGCCAAGAGAAGCTGGTTATCAAATTGCTTTTCGAAATGTGTGGCTCAATCATCCAAACATCAATTCTTTCCCCGTATCTCAGCTCTTTCCATTTGCTAACACAATAGCTTTAGATAAAGATCATGATTACCTACAATATTCTCTTTCTGACAACTGGTTAACATACATGAACATTACAAATATATCTGATGAAGACATTGTGAAGACAGAACGACTCTGACATGTGGACAGAGCACCAATCTGCTGTGGCGTACGGAGCGTAGAAAGAGAATTCATTCTTCTAACTTTGGGAAAATTGTAAAGCCACAGAGAAAACTGACTTAAATAAACTAGCAAATAATTTGACAAAACATTCACCACAAATATTTGCACCTGCTATTCTTCATGGTAAATGCTATGAATCTGTTGCATTACAGGAGTTTCAAGACAAATCTGGGATACAGGCCAACAGTTGTGGTATATTTGTGTCTAAAACACACCCCTACTTAGCTGCATCACCTGATGCTGTCATTGATGATAATGAGTTAGTTGAAATCAAATGTCCCTACATAGCAAAAAAAAAAAAAAAATATCAGAAGATTCTGTTTGCTATCTAAAATGTATAAATAATAAATTTGAGCTTGGCAATTCACATTACTATTATTATCAAGTGCAAGGACAAATATTCTGTTCAGGAAAAAAATTAATGCACTTTTGTATTTTACACTCTGAAAGACATGAAAACAATCAAAAAACATAGGGATGGAAGTTTCATAGAAAAGATGCTGAAGAGATTAGAAAAGTTCTTTGAAAATCATTTCAAGAGAGCTGTTTTAGATAGGTTTTATTACCATCAAATGGATTAAATCATGTGGTTAAATGTTCATTACCAAATTAAATGATAATTTTGGAATGATATTTTAGAGTTTTACATGTTTTCTTTCCTACAATATACAATGTTTGTTAACTTGATATACTTTAAAATTTACTACAACTGTACCTGCAAGTCTTAAAAGTGAAAAAGAACAATATATGTTTGTAAAACACTTATGCCCCCTCCCAATAATTGGAGTTTTTCCAAGTCCAAGGGGCATAACTCTGTCTAGAATGGAACGATCGTAAAATACCCATAGCAAAACATCACTTAGTAGATATTCTTATGATAAATCAGAAAGACTGACTGACAGCAGCAAAGCAATATGCCCTCCCTTCCTCGAAGGGGGCATAAAAATGGAAAAAATTACATGCACACTTTTTATTGAATATATATTTCAAGATTTAAAATTTCAACAAAATTAAGAAGACGTTAAGATAGTCATACATTATGATAACCTAAAATTTCGCATTAACAAATTTTCTGGAGATAAAACACATGCACATGTACTGCAATCTAATTGGCTTAAACTGTTGCTAATTAATATATTGGTTATGAACAAAACGGGATGAAATTTCTAACATAGATCTACATAATAAATTCCTGCAAGAAGGTACGGTCCTCATGCACAAAGTGTGTGCAAAGAATGACCAGTGTACCTATATTAGTCATTATTTCACTACCATCTGGTTACATGCTTTATTACTTGATGTAATAAAATATAGTACTAATGTAGACAATGTGACATGGTCTTCGTGCGTATACTTGCACGTGTGTACGCGTGCAATCTATATATTTGATATAGCTGTACTTTTAATAGCTACTAATTTGGACCTATGCTCGGCACTCGCCTTCAATGAGTTGTGAGGGATCTTTTTCGATTCAGCACCTACTGTGACGCGGGACCTCAATTTACATGGTCTAATTCAAGGTACAGCTCTTCATGCCCCACAATGAGATTCCAACCCACAATTACACATCAGGTCCATAGACTGTTCACTCATGTGTGAAAGAGGTTCTGAGTGACATGATAGCTCCGCCCCCTTGTGTATTCTGAATTTGCAGGCTCCCAGTTGTTTTGTTTACTTGAAGTAAAGAGGAGATTAAACTTTTAAAAAAAGCAATTATTTCTTACAATCTTTAAATAAGTAGAGATTATTTTAATTCATTAATATTTTCAGAGATTCTATTTTTTCTCAAAAGTAGTTTAGAATATTTTTTTCAAAAAATAAAATTATTAAATAAGGAAGTCAAGAGAAAATTTTTATCCCAATAAATGAACTACAGATTTATGAGAAAAAATATCTACATGTAGGCCTATTTTATTTTTTAATGTAAAATTATGTACTCAAAATATGCTTTGGCACTGTTTAAAAAAATCATTACAGTAAGATATAAGATTTTTTAATTAAAAGGGCTACACATTTTACTAGCACCATGTTTAAAAAAAAGTGCTTAAGGTAGTCCGATCCTCAGGTTTATAAAATTAGCAGTTAAGTAATCAAAAATACTCATAAAAGTATCTCTGAATCCACAAAGATATGTAATTTTATCCACAGTATTTCTTTAAAATTAAACATCAAAGTTAATCATATTATATAGGGAAAATTGTCATATCTCCAATATTTTTGCAGAAAAAGCGAATTGAAATATCAGCAATGCATTTTCTCATTGTAAATTGATCAACATATATATTTTAGGCTAAAAAACCATAGGTATCCAGGCATTCAGAGAAATTGTCATGATTTTTATACTTATTTGGTATTTTTTATCTTCTATTTTCGTCATGTATTCTATAATACACAGTATAAAAGGCTTTTGTTATCATTGCAAGACACCATAAATCACTTTTCATTTCATATCATGTTATAAAGCATTGGTATATAAGGCTGGATTCAAGAAAATCTTATTTCTCTAAAGCTATATTATTTTTTTCTCCTTTTATAGGGTACAAATGTCAACTTTTATAAGACCTTTTCTAAGACTTCCAAAGACCTTGAATATTATAAAGATGAATAAAATGAAAATTGTTGCATTAAAAAAATTCATTTTCAAGCTTCATTTTGATGCATTTGAAATTAAATGTTATTTTTTGGAGTTATCCTTCCTGGCTGAGGATCGGATATCCTTAAAAAGTGTACTCCATGCAACCCTCCAATAAAACCTAACAATTTATTACATGACCATGAAATAAAATTATGCTACCATTCTTCCGTAACATAAACAATGTAAATAATTACTGGGGCATTTATTAATGAATTAGTTTGTAATTCATAAACAAGTTATCAAAAGAGTACATGTACATTTATTTTAAAAATTAAAAATTAAGAGTTAAAAATATCGGGAATTGTGATTTATTTCTTTTTTTGTTTTGCTGTGTTTACTTGGCCGATTAATGTGTATAAAACGGTTTATTCCCACTTAGCCAAAATTCTGAATTTCTTATTCCCATCTATCCAAAATTGGGATATTCACACCTAAGAGGTCACCTGTGTATAGTCTGTTTTATTACCTGTACTTATTACCTGTGGTGTATAAATTCAGTATCAAAATACATATCATAGATACTTGATTTATAACGTAATTATTAATTAATCAGGTCCTACAAATTAATAATTTCAAAATACATACCGGTACATTCGTATAAATATCATTTTTAAACGGAAAACTTAGGATCAAGTTTTATGTAAAGAGAATTAAAAAAAAACGATTCTCTTGGGAAAAAGTAAGAAAAAAAATTAAATTATCCATTTACAGAGATATTCTTTTGGACAATACACTAAAATTATTGAATGTATTTGGATCATTACTTAATTAAATCTTTCCGTTAAAGAGATTATATATACTCAGAATGAAAAGAAAAAGAATTGAGTTTAGGTTCTTTTGCAGAAATATTTATACCAAATAGGAATTACATGTATACATGTACTATAAAAAAAATTAATTGATGGTAAAAGTATAATATAATCTGATTTATACAGTTTACTAGAAATACATAAAGTGTCCATGCAAAACTTATATTTAATTCTGATATCAATAGGTTTTTTTTCTTCTTCCCATGTATACTGTAGATTCCTTATTTTTCGCGAGTACTTTTTATCGCGAACTGGGTCTTTCACGTCAAATCGCGAGAATTATAATTCGCGACTGGAGGGTTGATCAACAGAATTTACATAGATTTCAGCACCATAAAAATAAAAGTGAGTAATATTTTTTCGCGAGTGACGCTTCTCGCGAAATTACGCGGAAATTAATTCCTCGCGTATAATTAGGAATCTACAGTAAACATTGACAGTTGTAGGATTTTATGGTGAGAACCTTGTAAGTTGTTAGAACTTGTTTTCAAACCATTTGTATAGTATTTATTCAATAAATTATGCAAAAACCAATTCTTAATGAACAAAAAAGTTTGAATGATAAAAGAGAGTATCTATTACAGATTATCTTGCATTAACAAATTTTCAAACAAAACAATTTAATACAAGCATATTTATTTCTAAAAAGTTTATTTAAAAATAAACACTTTTACATATTAATTTATCCTTCATCTTTTTCATGTTTTTTTCATTAATGTGATATTTAATTTCAATAAATTATTTAATAATTAGAATTATTCGCATTTAAGTTTAAACACATGATTACAGTACTGTACATATTAGATTCAAGATTTTAAATACATTTATAATACCGTACCTTTCATTCACATGTATTTTTAAAATATCTGTGATACAAAATATAACAAGTAAAACATTGATGTAGGCCTAACCATCAATTTTCGCCCGGGAAATATATAAAGTAAACAATGGAAATGAGTCTTGATCATCAAACCGCTTAGATATGTGTGAAAAGGCATGCGTCTAATTGATGGCGACGAGAATCTTATAGTCGGATAATAATCAAACAAAAACGATACCATTTTAAACTTGATCAATTCATCAATTCATCATGTAAATGTTGGTTGCATAAAATATAAATTGAAGTTAGACGCATGCATCACCTATATTCAAAAATGTTTTAATTTTCAATTTTAGAATATAAAACATGAACTATGCAGAGTACGTTTTTATGCGAGAAGTAAAATTCTGTGTTCTAAAAAAAGGGATCTGTCGTTTTTTCTATATTAAATGATAAGCAACTTTATATATTGAATATGTAAAGCATATTTATTTTTACAGATTCACTTTATGGAAGTAAATATATTATGTATCTCGTAATTTAGAAGGGGAAAGAACATTCTGATTAACAATCTTTTCAATATATAGAAAACCCTTAATTCTGAATAACTACTCCCACCCCAATCACCATATACCAACACTTTTCTTTTATTTCATCATTAATAATTAATATTAATAAAACAATTTAGAAAAAATGTTATTAATTTATTCAAATTAAAAAAAATCAAATAGAATAATTTTAAATATTAATTTCAGTTACCATTCATTGCAATATACGCATTTAATAAGTAAATTTTAACCTATTTCTTGTGGCTAATCTTAAACAGACTATAGGTTACCTGTAATTAATTTCTTTTGTTCTCTCCATCCCATTACCTGTGCACCATTCCCACCTAGCCAAAACCAGTCACCTGTAACATTTTCCGAATTTTGGCTAAGTGGGAAGACACCCGCAGTTTCAATCGCCTTTGGGCAGATAATCAATCATGCATGTTATTTGGGTACACGTATCAGTGTTACACATCACTGAACATGCTGGTCAACAATGATCGTAATTTCAATCTATGTAATTTTTTAAAAAATTGATAAATGAAATGTGTAGAAATTTCTTAATTAATTTTGAACATAATCTGTGGTTTCCTTTCTGGTGATTTACAGATGTACACTCGAATGTTTACAAATAAAACACTTAAAACTGAGTATTATAGAGCTAGAATTATTTTGACAATACAATGCCTGAAAAATAATTCTTGGAAAAATTAACAAAGAATTTTTCAACATCCCAAGTACTTAAGAAAATGCCTTTAGAGTATCCCAATAGTATTGAAATTGGTCATGTTCTATATAATGATGGGATCTAATTAAAGCTAATTCTAGTGGAAAATAATCAATTCAAGTTTAATTTTCTGTATAAAAATTAAATATGGGAACCATTATCAATCACAGAAAATAAAGAAATTGAATTATGAATATACCAGATAATTGTGATTAAATATTCATATTCAGTGTACTACATATATGTGGGTACGAAAGCCTTTCTCCTTCAATAAATATTATTTCAAATTGTTTCTATGCGTGTACTGTTCATAAATGACCTTCACATACATGTAAGGATTCCTGGCATACTACTCAGAATCAATTTCAACTGCCTTTTATAGTTCCATTGTTTATTGGAAATCTCATTTCTGAGTTAGCGCCGCCCATTAAATTAATAAACCCCGCTCATTGGGACTGCTGGGACTGCTTTCTGGAACTGCTCTCTGGGACCGCTGGGACTGCTGGGACAGCTCTAGGACCGCTGTGGGACTGCCCTGGGACCGCTGTGGGACTGCTTTAGCAGTCCAAGAAAGCAGTCCCCGGGACTATAATAATTATATAGTGAAAATACGTTATATCTATGAAATTTTTTTTCTCTACTCCTGGGTAATAAGCAGATGAACTACCTAACGGTATATTAAGTTATGATGTGCAAGGGCTCTTCTTCCAGAATCGTGAATTTCAAGGCCCCTGGGTCAGGAATACCAAAGAGGAGGGGGGGGGCTTTACTTATATTCTGAAAATGAATTGTTTGAAATCTGCTCCTTGGTATTAATGAAACATTTTTGATAAGCAAGTGTGCCTTTTCAAAAATTATGCATTGTGTAGACCTAGGGCCAGGGGTTCATGTATGTCACCCCATTAAATTAATAAACCCCGCCCACTGGGACTGCTTTCTGGGACTGCTCTCTGGGACCGCTGTAGTCCGAAAAATCTTACGTTTTCCTTTTTTTATGATTTTGATATTTTACATGCCAGGAAAACGTCAGAACCGGCGCCATTACGTAAACTGGGAAATTGCCGCCTCCAACCAGAGGCAGCATTCTCGAGTTGATTTTAGATACTTGCGAACTGAATTAAATTTCAAATTCAAAAGTTATCAATAGTACAATACTTAAAGAAATTACTAATATAGTTTTTATGGTTCATTTGTGAAATAAATAATCCGTTGAAAAAGGTTTTATCACACTGTCGAGATTTTTCTTCATTTCGTGCATTTTAAATCTTGAATGTCCTGTTAATGCGAAACGTGGAGTGATATTTTCTTTTCATCGATATTTTTGAGTACTAGAGGCATTGTGCTTTTCATAAATTCTGATTTCGGCATTAAGGTCGGTTCACAAGTATCGAAAATCAATTCTGGCTGGAGACGGCCAAATTTCCAGCTTTCGTAATGGCGCCGGTTCTGACGTTTTCCTGTCATGTAAACTATCAAAATCGTAAAAAAGCCAGGAAAACGTCAGATTTTTCGGACTAGGACCGCTGGGACTGCTGGATCCGCTGAGGGACAGCTCTAGAACCGCTGTGGGACCGCTGTGGGACTGCTTTAGCAGTCCAAGAAAGCAGTCCCCGGGACTGCTCTGGGACTGCTTTGTGTCCGGTTGGGTCTGGTCGGTACTGTAATCGGCAAAAATAAGAACATATCTGTTGTCCCGACATGTCAAAATCAATTAAGTCCTTCTTAAATAATTACGACATACTTATTCGAATTACCAAGCACTGCAAACATTTTTCTTGTATTTCTTAGAAATTCTGGGAATAACAAAAAAATATTTTTAAAGGTATTGGAAAAAAATAAGGACATATTTGGTGTCGCGACTTGTTGAAATCACTTAAGGTCATTGGCAACGCAGGGTTTCCGGAGAACAAAGGTTTATACCCAGGTTTTTTCATTTATAAAAATAGTCATTGAGAGTGATCTCCCGTATGGAATTCTCTAGGCGGTGAAAACCAATAAAACGTGTGTTATAGACTGAAAGGTAAACAAAAGCACGTGTGTGTTTTTTAACTGATATATTTCAACTCTACAGTACTAAAAGAATAGCAGAGATGGATTTGTTTACATTGTGCTGAGGGGGCAGACAGCCAACAGGTCGTCATTTAGAATAAGTACATGTATGCTGGGAAGTGCAAAGAAGTGACATAATTATGCTGATAGTGGTGATAGCTAGGTAGACCAGTTGAGAACGATTCTATAGGTTTTGTGAAGGAGGCATCATTAAAAGTTAATAATAAGTCCTTGACAAAATGTTTAATGACAGTTTCTTTCAAATAAAGTAAATTATAGTATAGAAACAAACAACCAGTCTATTGATCATTATGAATAATAATTAGATGTTAAGGGAAGTAACTCAAAATCAAAGAACAGTGCTGGTATTTCTGTGTTTTGTTTTTATATTTGCAATTTGAGCCAAAGTATATGTTTGTCATCAGAAATTAAGATTCAACAATGTATTTTATGTGTAAACTTTGTGAAATAAATGGGTTTTCGAAAAAACTTATGGGTAAAAATAATATAGGACCATTTTATCAACATTTTACGTAGGAAATGCATTGAGAATTGTAAAAACATTGATGTGACAAAATCTTTAAAGGAAGGCTGGCTTGATGGGTAAAAAGGACCTGAATTGAACATGTTTGGTACCATTAAACCTGTTCAAAAGTTCTTGAAAAATTCTATACAAAATCCAGAAACGTTGCCAATGTCCTTAAGTCCTTCTTAAATAATTACGACATCATTTTACGAATTACCAAGCACTGCGAACAATTATTAACATTTTATATTCTCTTTATTCTACTCATGTAACACAATTTAACAAATGTGGCAGTACATAAAGTTCTCAATCAAGATGCGCAATCGAACTTTTGGTTAATCAAATTTTACGATTATTTTTCTCAAAAAAAAATAAGGAAATGAAAGAAACGAATTAATACATATAGAATCAGATTTCATAATATCACATACTAGTACTCCCCTGTAAAATTGTTAATCTGTCCTCATATTGTAATTATTTCAAATTTACATTATAATAAATAGATATAGATATAAACACGAATCAATGAACTCCTCCATTTCAGAGAAGGATATGGAGATAATTAACGAACAATATTCAATCTCAAAGTCGATAAAACAATACAAAATAAGAGCAGAGCAAACACGGACCCCCAAAACATCAGAGGTGGGATCAGGTGCCATGGAGGAGTGAGCATCCCCCACCGACCGGTCACACCCGCCACGTGCTCCTTGTCATGATCAGGAAATAACGGAAAAAATCCGTTGTCAATTCAATTCAGTGTATAAATAATGTACTGACAATTGGTATGAAAAACGTCAGTCAGCATTTGACTCAATGATAAATTGTATCTGCTGACAAGGTCATTGTATCGACCATAGAACTTACGAAATGATGACTTTAAACAAGACTGTTGATATTCTTGTTTCATCAACTTGCTTATCAATAATTTACCTTGTTTTAGAAATTGTTCATACGTAGAGCATGCTCTTGCGTATCGAATCAACTGAGATATATATACTCCTTATGCAGGTGATGAAGGTATATTGCTGCATAAGTAAGGGAAGTTGACGATAGAAAAGTTAAAGTCATCAAGTTTATCATATAGCTTGGTTGTTAGGTGAACATTAGTGTCTTTTTCAAGTAAAGTATCCAAGTATGAAGCAGAAGTGTCGGACTCTGTGGTATCTTTTATCTCAAGCTCACCAGGATATATCGTATCGACGTAGGAATGGAAATTACCATTATTAATTGACAATACGTCGTCGATCTATCTAAATGTCGAGTTGAAGGCCAAAGCATTTTTTTTCTTTTTTTTTAATAAGTCTGCTAATAACGGAGCGCAATTTCTACCCATGGGTATTCCAGTAGATTTTTGGAATACCTGGTCTTGAGTTTCTGACTGACAACATCTTTGTGGTTTTGGGAGACCAGGTATTCCAACAGTCTATTGGAATCCCCACGGGTACAAATTGCGCTCCGTTATTAGCAGACTTATTTTTACATTCATATGAAGCAGAATTTATGCAAAATCTAATGCGTGAAAAGAAGAAAACACTTGCTGTGGCCTTCAACTCGACATTTAGATATATCGACGACGTATTGTCAATGGATATATCAATTTTTCGAAATTAATCCAAAACTGGAAAATTACAACATTTTTGGAAAGGAAATTAAATAAATAAGTAGAACTTTCACAATGTAACACTTATGTCATCTAAAGGTACTTGTCATAGATAATGAAAATATTCAAAAAGTTAACATTCATGGGCAAATAACAACATACGTTGAGAATAACAAAATGAAAAAATCAAAAGCCTGAAAGGCTTCAATGGCGTCGAACAAGAAAAACAATTTCAAAAGATCTGCAAATAGGTCAAGTGAGTGACTCCAGTAACATAATAATAAAATTTAAAAAAAAATAGTCTTAACACAAATACAGTATAGGGCCTGATAGCCTTGTGTCCTGCTCCGAATGAGTCAGGGTTCGAATTGACCAGACATCGTCAGAAATGTCCATCCTCTATATCAATCTAATTTCTTTTCAGTCAATCGAAGACATATGAAGGGTTTCATAAATCATTTTAATTAATTGCCATTGGCAGAGTGTTGTTCTGTTGTATAGTGATTGCATCTTAACTACAACCATGACTCTAATGTTACAAGTACGATCGACTTACGATAAGGCGCGGTAAACAAATGGAGGAAATGGATAAATACAGTAATACTGGCATTACTGGTCAATATCGTAGGTTGTTCGGCTAAAACTGGACTGAAGATCGTAAAAGTAAAGCTAAGATTAAGAAATTCAATCTTTATAGTCTTGTTGTATTCGTGTTTATTTTGTAAGTATTTTACCGTATTTAATTAAGATTGCTTGTATTACAGTTATCGGTCCCAAAATGTGATTCATGTCATTCAACGCACCCTCTCAGTAGAAATTCATCCGCAACAACCATAACGTTTTTCTTGCGTAAAAATTAAACATAATATCGTTGTTTTGTAGTAGTATTAATTGAAGATACAATTGATTTAATTTTATATTCAAGCTATTATTCATTGTGAACGTTTTAAAAGAAATTGGTTTACAGCTGTTGCTATTTTCTATTGCGGATGCATCCACTGACACGTGCGGTCGCGTAAACCTGACTGATCGCTAGATGACGATCGGGCAAGCCCGACGCCATAAAAAAACAAATCATAAAATTTTCATTTTGCCAAAAAAGATTAAAATCTGTATTATCAATCAGCTATAAAGGTATAATTAATACACAATTCATTCTGATAAAGTGTTCAGTGTTCATTTTCAACTATATTAACATAATAAGCTTTGATATGTCCAGAAAGACAAGTTGAAAAAAGAATGGCAAGCACACTGAAAATGATATTGTTTAAATTGTGCAACATCTAGAAACTGTATGTTTTTTTTGTAATTGCAAACTTTGGAAACATGAAATATACGGAGATAACGATTCACGAACAGTATGCAAGCTTTACGTCCATTAAACAATACAATATAGGAGCATTGCAATCACAAACTTCCAAACACTGGAGATGGGACATCTGCCGACAGGTCACACCCATCGTGCACTTTTTGACATGATCGGAAAATAACAGAAATATCCGTAAAAAATAAGTTTGTACATGTATATAATGGTCTAATGGTTAGTATGAAACACGTCAGTATGCATTTGATTTAATGAAACATTGTACCGTATATACTCGCCTATAAGTCGGATTTTTGGGAGTTAATCTGTTGTCCAAAACTCTATGTCCGACTTATAGGCGAGTATAAAATGAATGGTATTATATGAGGTCAGTCCCTCTGATATATAAGCTTATCAAATACAACCGACTTATAGGCGGACCGACTTATAGGCGAGTATATACGGTATATGCTGACAAGGCCATTGTATCGACCAAAGAATTTAAGAAATGATGACTTCAAAAGATACTCCTAATATTCTTGTTTCATCAACTTGTTCGTAAATAACTCATTCATATGTAGAGCATGTTCTTGCATATCTTATCAACAAAGATATAAAAAATGTATGCAGGTGATGAAGGTATAAGTACTGCTGCATATTTAGGAAAGTTAACAATTGAAAATTTAAGTCGTTTCGTTTGTCATAAACAGTGGTTGTTATATTACCATTACCGTTTCTAGAAGGATATGGAGATAACGAGCAGTATTCAATCTCAAAGTCCATAAAACAATGCAAAACAAGAGCAGAGCAAACACAGACCCCCGAAACATCAGAGGTGGGATCAGGCAGCAGTGAGCACCCCCTGCCAACCCGTCACACCCGCTGTGTGCTCATTGTCAAGTGGAATTTCTTAATATGAAACAGATGTGTCAAACTCTGTCGTATCTGTTATCACAAGCTCACCGGGATATATCATATCAACACAAAAAATCGAATTAACTATTGTCAATTGACAAAATGTCGTCGATATATATATCTAAATGTCGAGTTGAAGGCTACAGCGAGTGTTTTCTTCTTTTCACGTGTAAGATACGGTAAAAATTGTAGGAAATGCAGGTTGTTGACTTATTACGCCACCTGCTTAAAAATAAGAGGTGTATAGTGATTGGGGTGTTTGTCTATCTGTTTGTAGGTCTGTCCCTCCTCCGTTACGCTAAATAAGTGAAAGAGTATATAGTGATTGCGATGTCCTTCTGTCTGTCAGTCGGTTATGCTATGGGGTACCCATCTCTTATCTGCAACTCCTCTTAAACCACTCTATGAAATTTGATTAGACGTTCAGGAAATCTATGTTACATAGTGCATTTCTGAATCTGTTATCATACTTTCTGATCGGACTCATCTTTTTGCCTCTGAATTTGTAATTGCAAAAAAAAAAAAAAAATACATGCTGTCATTCTTTCTATAATATTGAGGGATACCAATTTTTAGATGCAAACACCCCCAATACCAAGGAATAAAATTTAATACATGTACAATCTTTATTACATAATGCCACTGTACATGCACCTACCATTTTACTTTCTGATCTCACACTTATTCGGGATCTCCCATGGACTTTATTATTATAATCGTATGGGAGGTTGGGATATCATTTTGTGACCTCAATACTCACAGTACCTTTTGGTTTTTTAATAAAAATGTATGTAAGGGTATATTTTTCTAAATAATATTAACGGATTGCTTCAGTAATCAGATCATACGCAGCTCTTATAGACAACCATCTCTTATCACAAAACAATCTAATTTGATTTGCAAAGAGGGATTTATACATCAAAATGAGTATCAATAAAACTTATTGCTTACAAGCAACAGTCCGTCAATCAGTTTTATTTAGATTTTCTTTTGATGCACTATATCTAGCTATTAAGAGTCTGATTAGTTCATATCCAATTGTTAAGGAAAACTCTGGTTTCAGCATGTATATTTTTGGCACTCGACCTGTAAAATAAAAAGAATAACAAAACTAACTTTACAGAAACATTTTTCTTCTAAAAATAATTTTATTTTTGCATTAAATACAATTATAATTCTAATTCTAAATATTGGGTTGTTATAAAAAATATCATTTTTTTTAACGTTTTCTAAGGAAAAAAAATATCTAAATGTATTTTCTTCCATTCCAGATGCATTTCAATTAAAAGTTAAAAAAAACCCAGAACAATTGAGTTTAACACTTTTTCGTCAAAAATATAACATTATTTTGGTATATTTAAGTATGAGGAGGTGAGCAGATAATATACCATATTATTTTTCTTTTGTTCTCTGAGTATCAGAAAGTGTACATGTCTGTGACCTTCACTATGTTGCAATTCCTTGGGATGCCATAATAATAAATTTCAAAGAGAGAATATTCTAAATTTAGCTTCACCTGTCATGATATCTGCCCATTTAGCCAGAAATTTGTCTCCCTTCCTCTGAAGTGCTGCAGCAGAGGCATCCAGTAAAATAGGAAATCGATACATCATTTGACAAAATATCATAGACCTTTAAAAAAAAATTGGTACATCATTTGACAAAATATCATAGACCTTTAAAAGAAAATTGGTACATCATTTGACAAAATATCACGGACCTATAATAGGAAATTGTTACATTATTTGATTGAATAATTGTACATTGTTTAATGCCAAGTCAGCAATATTTCAGCCATATTTCGGTGATAACATCATTTGACAAAATATCAAGGACCTGTTAAAGGAAACCGGTAGATCATTTGACAATTGCTTGGTACATCATTTGACAAAATATCATAGAGCAGTGATAAGTAATTGGTACATCATTTAACAAAATATCATTCATAGTCCTCATAAAAATAAATTGGTACATCAACATGATCAATTGACAAAATATCATACATTTGTACACTTGTTGATTCCAGCATAAACTATTGCCAGAGGATAGAAAACTTTTTAACAGCTATATTTATGGGTTAAAAACTTTTACAAGGCTCCAAAATCATAAACAAGTGTGCCTGATATTCAGAACTCACCATTTGAAATCAAATCCGAATTTGTTCATCCATTGCTGATGATATAGCTTCATTACGTCACTGTCATAATTACCCTGCTTGATGGCCTCATCTAAAAATAGCGCTGCAATCTTTCCTCCCTCCATAGCATGGTGTATTCCCTCCCCTGTAGAAAACCAAAACATCAGTGACTGATATACTCTATCATAAATCTTACTAGAGAATTAATAGCATGGTGTATTCCCTCCCCTGTAGAAAACCCAAACATCACTGGCTGATATACTGTAGATTCCTAATTATACGCGAGGAATTAATTTCCGCGTAATTTCGCTAGAAGCATCGCTCGCGAATAAATATTACTCGTTTTTATTTTTATGGTGCTGAAATCAATGTAAATTCTGTTGATCAACCGTCCATTCGCGAATTATTATTCTCACGTTTTGACGTTAAAGAGCCAGTTCGCAGAAAAAAGCACTCGCGAAAAATAAGGAATTTACAGTACTCTATAAAATTACTAGAGAATTAATAGCATGGTGTATTCCATCCCCTGTAAAAAAAACCAAACACCAGTGACTGATATTCTCTATAATCTTACAAGAGAATTAATAGCATGGTGTACCCCTCCCCCCTTGTACAGCACCCCAAAAATTGTTGACTGATATACTCTATAATCTTACTAGAGAATTAATAGCATGGTGTACCCCCACCCCCACTCACCCCCTTCTTTAGAAAATCCAAACATCAGTGACTGATATACTCTATAATCTTTCCAGAGAATTGATTAAGTAATAAAAATTTCAGGTGTTATGGCATACTTCCAACATATTTAACAACATGGACTTTCTTTAATACTTGCACGTACTCAATTCAATGAAAACATGTCCAAGGGCCATAACAATCACCTGAGTATAATTACAACATTAATTGTAAAGGATGCTTTAAAGTATAAATATTTATAATTTTTTATAAAAACTATTATACATTTTTATTAATGAAATGTGATTGCTTTCTATTACTTGCCTGAGAGAGGATCTTAGTCATCTGTGAGGGGTCTAACTCACCTGTGAGGGGGTCTATCATTCCTGCTGCATCCCCCACAATCAGCACATGGTGCCCATAAGATACATCTTCTCCCCCAAGTCTTAAACTAGCTAAAAAATTAACACCATGATCATAAAATATATGCAGTACACCATAGCAATATTCTTTCTTCTACAGTATAAATGTAAAAGGTGAACAATCATAAGCAGTGATCAGTATCAAAAATCCATTAACATTTTATTTTTAAACAGAAACTCCTACAAGTTAGAAAATCTACTTATTCTGATCATAAAACAATATATTTTTGCTAGTAAGTATGCCAAAACTATAAAATTAAACATTGAGACTTTGAAAAATGTTATTACTGAAAGAATTAGAGTAGAAAAATTTCTTTTGTTAAAAAATTGTAAATATGATGAATTTGAAAGACACTGGCAGGAAATATTTGAAAAACTTTAAATTTTCTTTCCACTAGCTGTTCAATTAAGTGTGTGCCCTCTCATCTCTCTCTCTCTCACTCACTTTCTTTCTTTCCCCCTTTGTCTCCCCCTCTCTTTCCACATAAACTTTCACACTAGTTTTTATTATTATTTTTTTTTGTTTTTGTCTTTTGCTTTATTTGTATATGTATTTATGTATACGTCTCTTTCATATTTGTGTAATTTGTGTGAAAGTTAAAATAAACTTCTCATAAAAAAAAAAAAAAAAAAAAAATATTCATCTGTGAGGGGTCTAACTCACCTGTGAGGGGGTTTAACTCACCTATAAAGGGATTCATTTTATATATGTAAGGAAGGTATAAACTCGGATCTCTTGAGATTACAGAGGTGGGATCAGCTGCCATGGAGGAGTGAGTATTCCCTGCTGACTGCTCCTAACCCACCTAACCCTATGTCTCCTATTAGAAAAATTAACAACTTCTACAATATAACAGTCTAGGTAATTATTCAAAGCCATTAATTTATCATATTTTAATTCAAAAAGTATAGAATTCAAATAACATTTACAGAAAAATAAATTGCAAAAAACAGCTAAAATTGCCAAGTTTTTGTTATGCAGTGTTTAGCTGGGCAACAACATCATAAAATATCCAGTACAAGACAGCAATTTCCAGACTTCTACAGTATAAGATGTAAAAGTTAAATATCATAAGCAGTGATCAATATTTAAAAAATCCATTAACATTTTATATATGTAGGGAAGGTATAAACTCGGATCTATTGAGATTACAGAGGTGGGATCAGGTGCCATGGAGGAGTAAGTATTCCCTGCTGACTGCTCCTAACCCACCTAACCCTATGTCTCCTATTAGAAAAATAAACAACTTCTACAATATCATAGTCTAGATATATAATTATTTAAAGCCATTAATTTATCATATTTTAATTCAAGAAGTATAAAATTCAAATCTTATTTACAGAAAAAAAAAAATTGCCAAAAAATGCTAAAATGCCAAGATTTTGTAATGCAGTATTTAGTTGCAATAATTAAAGCCTCTCTATTTGTTTCTCTCCTGAAAACATTAGATTAAAAATATCACAGGGGGCACAATAATTGCCTCTTTGTAGTGATCATAATATTATTAGTTACACAGTCAGTTAGTGACCTAATATGGATTCATACAGGGTGTGAAATGGAAATCGCTATTGGGCGAGGCGAAGCTGAGTCCCAATACGGATTTCCATTTCACACCCTGTATGAATCCGTATTTGGTCACTAACTGACTGTGTTATGAATTTATCCCGCTGAAGACCTTTTTCAATATAAAAAAAAATATTTGTGCATTTTAGGCCAGATAAAATTAATCTTTAGATTCTCATCCCCGCCCACCCCTTTCAAAGTCTCCCGCCCCGGCGTTTTTTATTTTGATTTTTTTATGTTAATAAAGGCATTTTCATGTATTTTCATTCAGCAAGAATATTGGTCGAAGTTTAGGAGTTATCTCCCTTCTGTATTAAAAGTCGCGTGTCGCTATTTATAGCAAAAGAGCTATGTGAAGAATGGAGAAAAATCGGCAATAAAAGCAGTTTAAATATTTAAGGAAAAGATTATTTGTCAGTATAGAGAAGGCAGAGAAAAAATGATAGCATAAACACATCTAGATACCATCACTGGCATGAGCAAGTTTTTTAAGATTATTTAAAACTAAGTATAAAAATAGACATGGAAAATGACACCTGATCAAGTTCTAATGATCTCCAACTGTGTGTGATTTTGATTTGAAAAAAAAAAATAAAACATCGTAGGCAGACTTTAGAGAATGTTTACTGCTAAGAAAATGTTAAATCTTAAAACTGTTCAGGCCTAGGTTCTTTCGGTAGGATATTTTATTAGAATATTTTAATATAGATTTTGTAAATATGACCTATTTCATTGTCAAACATGTCTCTTGAACGATCCAATTTTTGAGGAAGGTGGAAATCTATGATATTTTACAGAAAACAGAGGAATATGAAGGTAAAACTCAAGGGTATTTAGGGAAAGGCCGATGAGAAGTCATGCATACAAAATTTATTGGTATATCGACAGTACCCCACCTCATTTTGTTTTGCATGTGCCATATATGTGTACTTGATAATTTGTTAATTAACAATAAATATCTAATAATTTAAGCAAGAATTTTCTTTAAATATTTAAAAGAATATGAAAAAAATAAAATCTATTCATATTAGCATTAACATAATGAAAAAATGATACTTACAATTTAACAATTATAAAAAATAAAAAATAAAATCCGCCCACCCGCCCCAATTTTTTTTAGCAAATTAGGATGAGAATCTAAAGATTAATTTTACCTGGCCTTATGAAAATATTAAGTTTTAATCCAATAACAATCAACATAAAATATCGTTACGGTAACAATAAATTTAACTAAACTACCTACGTAAACTGTTTCTTAGCCGCCATTTTTATTTACAATAACAACGCTTCGAACAGAATCGCATGCCCAATTTTCATAGACGTAATACGGAAAATTTCAGGACGTCATGTGATTAGCTTTTATTTGTCTGAAGCGGGATAAATCTTTATATTACATGTCTAATAGGTTATCATTGTTAACAAGCCATTCTTTTCTAAAACAGTATATTAAACACAACATAAATTCAGACAGGCTCATTCTACTATTTTCACCTCTCTCAGGATTTCTCCTCTCTTATTTCAATCTTCACTATTACTCTCTCTGTTTTTTTAATTATAAATCCTTCTGATTTCAGTTTACCTGCATTCATTCTCTCTATCTTGGCTTCTTTACCCAGGGCTCGGCTGATGTTAGGATCCTTTGTCTGCAGGTTGTCATGCCAATATTTAAGGTCATCTGGGGTCACCTTGGGGTTACCAGGAATAATGTAAACACAGTAGTTCAGCTCATCATTTGGATGGCGGAAAAGTGCAGAGTAACCTTAGAATTAAAACAGTTACATGTATTACATCATTTGATCATCATCAAATACAAGTAACAATCACTAAGGGCCTCACTGAGAGATATTTATCAAGGATACTAGTGTGGTCAGGGCAGAACATTGGAATATTTATATATTAGGTTACAAGTGGGGAAAGACTCAAATTTGGGGATCTAGGTTACCAGTGTGGTATTAATACCTGGTAACATTTCCTTGTTGTAAAAGACAACTCCATCGGCTTTGAATTTGTGGGTTCCTCCCTCGACATAAGCCCTGGAACATGTGCTATCAGGGGGGCGTGAAATCAGGCCGAGCTGTGTGGCAAGTCTGGAGGGGGAACCATCGGCACAAACCAACACCTGATATAAAAAAACACAAACAAGAAACCTAAAATTAAAAAAATACACAAACACCTGATATAAAACAACAAACCAACACCTGATACAAAAAAACACACAAACCAACACCTGATAAAACATTTTTTATAACACAAACCAACACCTGATAAAACAATAACATTTCTTAATAGTCACCTTCTGCAAACAGAGATCTACAATGCTAAGGGTGTCTCTGTGAATCTTTCTACAGAGAGTTACCTACCTTTGCTTAAAAAGTGTCTGTTGATTTTGTCCTAAAGAGTTATTCAAGCTTATTTTGAGAGTGACTAAAAAGAGTTACTTGTCCTTACTTTGAGAGTGTCTAAAAAGAGTTACTTGCCCTTACTTTGAGAGTGTGTTCTCACAGTTACCTGCCCTTGCTTTGAGATTGTCTACAAAGAGTTACCTACCCTTGCTTTGAGAGTGTGTTCTCAGAGTTATCTACCATTACTTTGAGAGTGTGTTCTCAGAGTTACCTACCCTTGCTTTGAGAGTATCTGTTGATCCTTCCCTATAAAGCGTCCACAGACCTGTGGAGTTATCAAACTTGGCTTCATTTACTGACCACTCCTCTCGTAGATCTGCACCTATTCTATACAAACACAGAACTCATAGAAAATATACAAACACTGACCTCATAAAAAATATACATACATTTATCTCATAAAGTAAACTTTAAGGTTATACGGTCTTCTATATTAAGTATTATCGCATTGATGTTAGGATATAATGCATAATTATCTTAGTATTTTAACTTGGTCCTAACATTTAAAATTTGTTTTTGAATTGACAAAATATTTTTGTCAATTGCAGGTAAATCGAAATAATGAACCGTGCATACTGACCCCTTTTAGTAAGTTTTTTTGAGAGTTAATCTTTGGTCCAAAACCCCTTAACAGACATGCAAACAGACATACAAACAGACAGACAGACAGACAGACAAACAAACAGACATACTGACAGACATACAAACAGACTTACAAACACACATACAAACAGACAGACAGTCTGCTGGGTAAAATGATACCTAAATGTCACTTTGCTCTTCAAGCAAAATTGTGTAAATCATGTAACATATGCATAAAATGTTACCGGTAATTCTTTTTTTTTTCTCTCCCCTCACTAGGACTCAAGCCTTCAGATAAAAAATCCATATTTAATATGCCATACTATAGATCCTACAGCTGTTTGTCATCCTAACCTTCTAGGGCTGAGCTCAGTGGACTGGTTCCCAGTGTGGGAGATTCAATGACTCCCATTCACATCACAGAAAAACTGGGTAAAAGCACATGATTTTAGCCCCATGACTTGGAATTTCTCAAAACTATTATATCCTTAATATTAACAGAGTGATTTCTCTATCTAGAACTATAACCCTGCATTTCTGTTTTAATTGCTCTTGTGAGATCAGACACATTCAGGATTAGGCCTATAAAAGGTCACAGTTTTTAGGAAATGCTTCAATGAAGTAGAAAGCCAATTGATGATGAGAAAGAACTTCAGCTTTAAATAATGCTTTAGAAATGATGAATTGTACCTCTTGGCAGCTTTTGCTATGGCCTCATCAAGATGAAGACGTTTACATGCAATGGCTGCTGGGATTTCTCCGATGACTTCTTTACTGCGACCCACGTAACTAAGTCCACCAGGGCTGCATAATCCCCCACTATCTGCCTGGTAATTAAGGTTAAGAACATTAATTAATGTTTACAAATTAATGGTACATCTTCATAATTGTCAACTTATAAAATGATAATTTGAGTTATGAACTTTTTAGTATTACCTAATTTGTACCCAGACGGGGTTTTCTAAGAAATGAATTTGAATTTTGTGAATTCGTGAAAACATATGAACTACGACACTTCATGCTCACAAATTTGATCAAGCGTGTTAGCTACAGTTCATGATATATATGCAGATGTGAAGCATCCTAGTTCATGTACCTCATTAATTCTCAAAAATTAAATTCATATCAGATATTAACATTTTTGTATGATGACCTGCCATATAGTTTTGTCATTCAATGGTGATTTTTTTTTTTTAAAAAGGTTGCACTATTTCTTACTAAAATTACATCACTATGGAAATATTCTTACTCGTCCCATGGCATGAAAATGTGAACATTTTCTAATTTGCAAGGAATCTAAGGGAAATACCTAAGAAATCTTTTTAAGTTTTGTGTGAATTATTGGTGTGTGGTGACTTATCACGCACTAGCTCTGCATGAAAATATGCCTACATGCAAGTCTGTCTGATTCACATACCAATAATTAAATCACAACTAGAGCAAAGCTCGTTGCAAAGCAACGAGTAGGTCTTCCGTCCTGTTTTGACCGGAAGTGACGTCAACAAAAGAAAGCAATGAGCTAAGTCGTCTCCAGTCACTTCAATTTCAATTTTGCATCAAAACCTTAAAAAATAAGCTATTTTTGGCTACTTCCGGTTTGACCGGAAGTGATGTTGACGGACGGAAAATTAAGTTTTATGCTTCCTGTGACATATGTTACCTAAAACTTGTCAAGAACGGCAAATATATGCATTTTCTGACGACTTCCGGTTTGACCGGAAGTGACGGCTCTTTTGACGACTTCAATAGATTAAGCTTGACATTTTGAACAACTTTGCTTCTTGGACGTATTACAAATTCTCAATACTTTTTGAGATATTTGGAAAAAACTTTTGGCCCCTCTAGATCCCTTAATTTAGGGGTCAGCCATTTTTTTGAGATATCATTTGAAAGATCTTTTAATTCTGCACAAATTTTGTTCTATATGTTTTAACAAAATATTTTTAGTTTAGAAGATAAAAAGCAAAATATGTGTAAATTTTCGCTCTTTTAGGCGTTCTAATTTTTGACCCCTGTATAGCGCCATTTTGAATAGAGAAATCGAAAAAGAAAAACCGATGTGCACAACTTCAATCCTTCTATTATCTAAAATCAGTTCAATTTCTGCTCCAGCTTTAGCCGTCTCTGAGCCTTTGTCTGGAAACGAAAGCCTATAAATTTTCGTTTAAAGGAAAATAACTCAAAACCGGAACTGATTTTTTGAAATTTTAGACAACATTCTGATAGAGTTTAGTAACTTCTAGAAGCTCTGAAAATTTGAGCGAAATCAATTGAGAAATGAGAGATATGAGGCTTCAAAGTTGGCGTCTAGGAAGTAGAAGAAAAAAAAAAGAATAATAATCTTTACCAACAGAATCAGTAGAAGGTCTTCCGTTGGAAACGGAAGACCTTAATAAACTTAAAAACATTCCTTATATTTACATTTTCCATGTCGTAAGGCACTAATAATATCTGAATTCCTCGCTGTTCTATTTTGTTGCATTTTTCTAAAGTATCTAGCCTCATTGTTACGTCATGTTTATAGAGCATGTTTCTCCATGTCTATTGCTCACATTAGTATACACGAAAATAGTTTTTAAATCGATTTCACTGTTGGTTTACCTGGTACTCGAAAACACAGCAAATGTCATGATTTGGAAATATTAATATAGATGTGTAAACTTGATTTTAAATTTTTTAGATTTCAATGTTTAATAAAGATGGAAATCTAGGAAATTGGCCGTCTATAACTCTATTCAACATTTATACTTAATTTAAGGTATTAATATTTCTCAGCTTTGTAACAATATAGATTTATAATACATACCACGTGCGCTTTGTTTTCTCGGATGAGTTGGTCATAAATGCCCATATCCATCAGAATCTCTATGGCCGTCTTACACACTGCGTCCCCGCAGTATTTATCTCGAGGAAATTTTTTCTTCTCTAAGAGCAAACACTTCCAGCCCAGCTTAGCTAGAATTCATTGAACATTTTCATAAGATATCTTAAGAATATAAAAATTAATTTACAATTCTCCAGAATCTAAGTTTTTAAAAATCATTTACATAAAATTAATAGTTATGTTTCTATTATTGTATTTATATGTATTTAGAATATATTTTGAAAAATCTGTTAGTATGCAAACATTTATATGTATTATGCATATATAATTTATCAAAAAAGAAATGATTTATTATAACAGACTTGTAAAAGAAACATGCACGCTAACTCTCGATTCCCGCCTACATTTTGGAACCATTTAATTCAATATAAATAGCAATTTGGCCATAAAATCTTTGTTTAATACAAAGAACAGTTCAATGGTAACTGATAAATCGTCTTAATACCAGCGCTAAACAGTAAATTATCCATAATTCCAGCTGTTGAAAAAAGGGGGGTAGACGATATTTTCCATTGAAATCAGAGTTTCAAGCATAACCTTATTTTGAAATAGTCTTGGATATGATCAAATGTTCCTTATATCTTTTCTTATGTTTTAGGCAAATAAATAAAACATAAATATTTCAATAAAATATAATGTTTCAGTGGTATATCGTTTTGAAATTGGTGGAAAATAAGCATTTTTATCGTTTTTTGTCAATAAACATATGTTCCACCCCGTGTCACACAAAAAGCTTTGGTATGAATTTGTGAAATAACATTTCATATTAGCTGTAAAAAGGAATTTTTGTGACACGGGGGGGAAAGATGTTTTAAAAATATTTTCCGTTTTTCGTTGATTTCTATAGTGAAAAACACAAGTTTTACCAAAATTTTAGAGTTATCTCTCTTTGTTTTCCCAAATAAGTAATGTTTTATTAAAATCCATATAATTAGCTATAATAAATATTAATAATTCATCGAATATGTTAACTTTTGAAAATTGACTTGGAGGTAGGCGGGAGAACAATACTGTCGTTCGCAGTTCTTTTATTCATGATGATACATGTATTTTATAAGTTTAAAATATTTTATAAGAATTTTGTGAAAAGGGTTACAGGGGAACTAATGCATGCACTTATTGTTAATCATTCTTATAATCAAAACTCAGAAGGCATTAGTTGATATGGCACTTTAGGGACCCTGAATTTCTTGCTATCAATATCAGCCCACCTATGACCAAACCTGCCTGACCACAACATAATTTGAAATTTTATATATTGTGAAATGCAGTAATTGGTGGAATAACATGTTGATATGTTTATGTAACGGGAGAGGAGAAAATGCAGCGGACCAGACCTGGAAACGAACCCGGGCCCCCTGGATTAAGGGTCAGATGCTCTACCAACTGAGCTATTTAGCCACCAGTGATCCAACCCGGCTGACCTCCACATTCCTCCTTTCTCAAAGGCCTTTGGCCGCCCCCCAAAGACCCCAACCCAGGCTCATCCCGGCAGGTCTTTCACCTGTCAATTCCAGGGCATGGCACAGCACCAAATGTAACGGGAGAGGAGAAAATGCAGCGGACAAGATCGGTCGGGATTCAAACCCGGACCAGCTATACATTTTCTCCTTTCCTGTTACAGATTTGGTGCTGTTGACCACCCCTGGACTTGCAGGCGAAAGTCCTGCCAGGGGCTAATAAGAACTTGGGTTGTGTCTTCGAGGGCAAAGACAATTTAAGGAGGGAGGAATGTAATGGTTTGGGCTGTGGATATCAGCCTAAGTAGCTCAGTCGTTAGAGCACCTGACTAGTGATACAGGGGTCCCTGGTTGATTCCCGGTCCAGCCATACATTTTCTCTTTTCCTGTTACACTTAAATTTTTTTTTAAACCAGTGTCGGATTTAGGGGGGGGGATAATAAATAATTTTTTTAGTGGTGTGCCGTGGGCCCAGTAACCCGGCACTTAACAATTGTGTGGCGGTCAGCTGGGTTCTATCAACAGTGGCCAGATAGCTCAGTTGGTAGAGCACCTGACCGGAGTTTCTGGGGGCCTGGGATCGAATCCCAGTCTGCTCTGCTGCATTTTCTCCTCTCCTTTTACACTTTAAAAGTGTGAATTTGACTATTTATAAACTCTTTAAACTCTTATACCCTTTTTTTATTACCTAGGTAATAAGCGCAGGTACTTCCTGCAGGTCCTGCACCACAGATTGCCACATCATAGTGAGGTTTTTCTTCATTCTGTAAAAGAAAACCTCAATGTTTCAATGTTTGTGAACAGCTGATACTAATGTCAACAAAACAAGTTAGCTCCCTTTAAGCATTTTGTTGCCTGCACATTACCGTATTTTATCTTTATGATTACCTTGATTTTATCATCTGGGTATTTTGATGGAAAATCTGTAATTTTTTTCTGGCTTTTCCTTTTGTGATATATGTACAGGATACATGTAAATATGATGACAAGACATGAAATCTCAAAAAACTCCATTGCAACTCAGAACTGTCGGAGAGCATGCATGCAGTCATTCAGTGACCTTTTACACTTTAAACTTTGAACACGATCGCATCACGAAAGAAAGTTAGACTTTTTTGATGCGTGTATTTTTTAGAAAAATATTTTCTTGACATTTTTAAGCCACTGTAAATATTTATCCAGATAAATAATTTTTCTCTAAATCCAAATTTACTGCGAAGCTTTTATTTCTGCGGTACAGCTGACGTCACACCCGTTCCACCCCGTCGACTCAGAGAACACACTGGAAACGGAGCAACCAAAATCATGCCGTCCTCTCCCAACATAAGCGAGTAGTAAGTGTAATTCTGTATCCATCAGACATTCGTTTGGTTTACTATATCGGGAATACGGTGGTGAAGTTTTTTTGTTAGCGGTTGTCGGCTTTTTGCCCTAGATCTTCTCATGTTTATTTCTAGCAGCTGATCAGTCATCAGGGATTTCCCAGTCAAACTACTGATTATATTTTGTTAAATAATGAATGAGAATAGATAGTCTATTCCGAAAAAAAAGACGTTTTAATTATTGGGTCTTGATATGCTCTCACTCTTAGTCCTTATATCTATAGATTTTTGACATGGACTTGCTTTCACATATGGGCATTTGGCAATCACGATCCCTTAGAAAACATTGCTGGTAAAAGTAATCACTTAGTCGAGGTTCAATCAGTATATTTTCTACACATGGTAGTTTGAATTAAAATCATGTGACCAGTTCCGAAAATTGACAGTTCTAAATAATTAATGAACTGATCATCTGATGATCATGATGATAATAAAATAATTCAGAAGTGTAAAAATAAATTATACTTTATCTTATGGTTTGAAGGCTTATTTATGAAGGTATGAATTATGTGAAGTTTTCATTTTTACCATCGGTTTGCATTCGCTATCATGCTTGAAACAGTTGACATACCTTTACATTGCAACAAATCTGATTCACCGTGATGTGTCTGCAGAAAAACAGAGATCTGTAAAGACATGTTTTTCACATAATAGCTATAATCATATGGTCCATTTTGAGTAGATAAAAGATTTAATCAATTAATTAGAACATCACTAATCAAAAGTAAGTTTGATGTGTATTTTAACATACACTGTAATCTAGCTTGCCAAAAGTAAATAGATCACCTGAAAATATCAGAATATTTTCGTGTTGTCATTTTACTTTTCCGAATACCCATTACTGAAGTCGAGATGTGCTTATTCTATATCCCCCACATCATTGTCGTTTTTAGCTTCAGGGTCCCTGTTAAAAATTTAGGAGCAAATCCATTTCCAAGTAACTATTACTATTAGCCCTACCTAGAACAAATTTGCATGGACGATACATCTAGGGATGGACACTACCAGACTTACTTTCAATGCTGGTTCTGACCTACATTTTGGAGCAAAAACTATATACCCTGGAATCTTTGTCTGATTACAGTGGCATGAAATTATGAAATGTTGAGATTTTTGTTGAGGTTTGAGTAACAAAATGCTCCCTAATTTTTAGGCATCAATGCAAACAGTCAAACACATGCATGTATATGTTATATTTTATTGCAGACTTAATTTTTACTTAGGACAGGTTACTTAAAATTGCTTGTATAACACTTTCAGATTGATAGTAAGATTCAGATACTTTTAGTTCAATAGAATTTTTGCAAAGTTTTAAAAATTTAAAAAGTTTCTGGGAAGAGATTCTACAATGATTAATTTTCTTTACACAATGGGAAAATTGTAATTAGACATTACATTGAAAGATTAATATTGAAAAATTGCTGCTGCAGGGGTGGTGGTAAGAAATATGTGCCATCTAATTTCCTATTATTAATTTTAAAACACACACAAAAAAATTAAATGAATCAAATACTACAAAATAAATTATGAAGGATGCCTAACACCCTAAACAAAAACCTTAAAATCGTTAAGTCATGATGTGACTGACAAGTGGGTATTCCCTTGTCATAGCCATTTAACAAAGAAACACAACGTACAATACTACATTTTGGGAGGGGGGGGGAGAAATTCAATATACTTCACTTTAGACTCTCTTGCTTTATCTTAATTAATATCATTTTCTTTTAACCACTACACTTAACAATAATTTCAATATACGAGAGCTGATAAAATCAGCTGTTATCAGTTGCTTTGTAGTTTCGTTTTTTTACTTTCGTTTTTAACACAATGTTTATCATATCATTGTATTTAATTAATTAATTTCTGTTTTTAATAAAATGATATTTAATTAACCTCTAAATCTGTGTGGTTCACCATGCATATACCCCTTCAAATGGTTACGTATAATCCCCTAAATGCTCCAGGCATATTACCTGTACAGCTGTGTCAGTCTGCGATCAAGCGTGAAGTGATTTCCTGTGGCTAATTAACAGTTTTTTTAACACCTGGCAAACAAAGATACTATTCTGTGTGCATTGAATAAACAAGATGTTCATATCCTGATTTATAAAACACAAATCGGAAATTTTAGGATGAGTTTTCAGATCTTTCTTGTTGAGACAAACATGCTATGACACGCCGCGGGTCATTATGATTGCACTTGGTGAGAGGTCAATTTTGCGGGTGTGACCCACCGAATGCGGGTCACTTGGCAGGTCTGGATTTGCATCACTAGAACTGTGAACATTCTTTGAGATGAACTTTATAGTCTGGGTTTCTCCTTTCCCATTACACTAGTGCTGTATGTACCCTGTCCTAGAAGTGGCAGGTGAAAGACCGGCCAGGGAAGAGACTAGGTTGGTGTCTTTTGGGAGGGGGGAGATTTAAGGAGGGAGGAGTGTGGGTTTGATCACCAGTTTTCAGAAAGCTCAATTAGAAGTGCACCTGCCACCTGGCCATACCTGCAGAACTGCAGCTCTCTGGTTGAGAAAATTCAGACAGTTAAGCGAAAAATCAAAGGTTTTTACAACACATGGATCTGTAGCTCTCTGCATTATCTGTCCAAATTTTCTCAAGCAGAGAGCTTCAGTTCTGCAGTTAACCTGGCTAGAGATTTAAAAGGTCTGGTCACATTTATCTCATCTGCCATTACATTTGGTGCTATGAGCAAGATCAAATCTGTAACAGGAAAGAAAAAAAAATATATCCATGGCTGGACAAGAAATTGCACTTGGGACCCCAGGTCCCCTGTATCACTAGTCAGGAGACCGTTTCATCAACAAATCGTAAGCATACCATTACATTTATGATCGCCAAACGTGCACGCAACACCTAAACGAGCATGTCACTAAAGTTCTGGTAAATGTAGCACTTACGACTGGTGAGTTATGATCAACTTAATGGAACTCTTCAGGCTAAGGAGATGTTTTTGATTGATTGATTGATTGATTGATTGATTGATTGATTGATAGAGAGAGAGAGAACAAACGGAAGGAAGAGATCATTATGAAGTCGAAATATCATTTTTCTTGGTCTTCAAAAATTAAAAAATTAAAAGATAAAGATATAAAGGGGCTGCAGTAAATTGATAATTTATGAAAATATTAAATATATATTTCATGCAAAAAATTAATTGACAGATCTTCTATTTATCTATCTTAATTTACATTCTTGCATTTTATGTCTTATAAATGAACAAGTATTTGTTGAATATATTTTTTTATCCAATTGAATCATGGGACAAAATAAACTATTTGATAAAGACACTTCAAAATTGTGACTAATATTTATGACTAAATAAGAATGATATGGTATTTCAAAAAAGAAAAAAGGGTCATTTTATTCTACAAAAAAAATTCTGCCATAAATTATAGTTCCTGGCTTAATCCTATTTGAATGGAATTTAATCAAGTTTTTTTTTCCATTAGATATAGTTTAATTTACATTGTAGAATTAAAATTTAATGTTAAAACTTAATGAATCAGAATTTTAGAAATAAAGGTCCAGACCAAAATCTGCTCAAAAGCTCCGGATCTGACCCTCTTAAAAAAGGATTTTAGTAAGTCTGTCACAGTAACAATTTCTTGAAATGGAGTGTGATCCCAGATTGTTCACTGTATTTAAATTATTTGCCTTTTTAGGGGGTGGGTGGGGTACTGACCTCTTAAATGGAATCAAGAATATTACGTTTATTTTTGTGAATACCAATCTTTCAACTAAGCGTAAGTTATAAGATTGGACTTAATTTCATAACTTTTTTTTTCAAAGAAAATTCAATTTTTAGAGCACATTAATGCCAAACGGTACCTTCTTCTTTGGATTTTTTTTTCTGCTTATATTAAGAACTAATTTTTTTTTCTTTCTTTTTCAGTCGGATTGTGCTGCCGATGACAGTAGAAGAGGTAATGCTCTTGTATTATGTTAATATCTATATCTATTTATCTATATTGTGTCTCACCTGTTTTATTCATGTTTTCATTACATTTTTAATCCAGGTAGAGAGATTATTGGAAAAGTTTGAATAGCAGAGTGACAGTTCTTTTTATTTTTTTCTCATCCCTTCATTTGTAATCTCCCAGAAACTAAAGGATGGCATGATACATTTAGAGAAAATCCATAATCAAATCAGGAGATACTCTTAAATCTTTCCTTCAGTTGCTCGTAGAAATGATAGCTGGGACTTTTTAGATTTTGATGGGGAACTTGGAACCAATAGGATTTTTATACTCTTATGGATTGAAAATTTTTTTTCAGAAACCATAGGTATTTTACCACGGCGCATATCTTGGCATTTGTACTTATTCCCTATTCACACGTTATATAGACATGATAGAGGAGAGGAATTTTTTTTTGGTATATCTCTCAGTTTTATACAGAAACTGTTCAAAAGTTTACAAGAATTTTTTTTCACAAGTTGTTAATATCAATTCTGCGCAATTGTTCTTTCCTAAAATGTGTTGAAAAAGCATTATAATTTAAAAAAAAATTAGATTTTTACTTGACCTTCCCTTCAGTATTATAATTATAAAATACTATAGATGCTAAATGACATTGTAAACTAAACCATTCCTGATAGTCAGTTTTTACATGTTGTGCTTATCCTTAGGGGGTATACAACTAATCAAGAAAACTCTGTAATGTGTTATTATTTAGTCTGTCACTAGAGATCGTTAGCTGTTCATTTTGATCATTTAGAGGACCCTGGTGATTGTAAGCTGTTATTTTATTGATTTGTGTAAGTATATTAACCAGTCGGTCGTGAATGTGACCACAGAACTCTAGCTGATTGGTGTATACAGTTACCTATCTAGGTATAACTGGTCACCTACCTGTAACAGGTAATACAGGTGGGAGAGTCAGGAAGTACCCCGGGGGAACCAGGATAATCTGTCACTAGATATCCTGTATCTCTCTAAAAAAAAGTCCTCAAGAACACAGAAACACACACTGAATGTTATTTTTCAGTTTAAAGTATTTTGACCAGCTATACCTGTATGTGTTACAGTGTAATTACATTGACATTGTGAAATTATTATGTACTTCAATCCATTAAAATATCGTTGAGGGGGGGACTCCTTATGTCTGCAATTTGAAAATCAGCATTTCCCAGTGGAATACAGTTTGTTAGCATGGTCAATGAGCTGAATGTTTTCCTTACGTCCTTTGTGATTCTGAAAGACATAAATATAAAAGTTACACTGTTTGTACAAAAGATATACATATAAGATATATACTATTTGTATGAAGATATACACATAAAAAGTTAGACTACTTGTATGAAGAATCGTTTCCTGATGTAACAACTTCACAGATCAATCAAAGGATGCTACAGTATATTGACATTGACTTGATGTTTTAGAGGAGGACATTTCTCCCCTCTTACCAGATCAATACCCCTCGTAACACCAGGTCTTTCCTCTTATCAACAGTTAGATCAATATAAACACTGTAAAAAGATTATTTTTATAGATTTTTTTTTATCCTTCAAGGCCAGTCCTTTTTTCAATAATCTTGATTGTTTTCCTTAAACTTTCTTATGTTGAATTGTATTTTTTTTATTTTGGAAACTTTGTTAACTAGGGGTGGGACGATACACACATCTTGCGATACGATACGTATCTCGATATATTGGCACGATACAATAGGTATCTCGATATTATGATAAATTATAAAACTATTCCAAATAATAAGTATTTTATTTTTTTTTGTCTAGACATTAAATCAACAAATTATTCTACATCAAATCATGTTAACTTTGCTTTGAAATTAATACTTGAAGTTCATCAATTTCATTGACTAAAACTGTACAAAACAATGATAGTACATGTACATACTATTATTACTATTCAGAATTTGTTTACAAATAGTTGTGTATTTTATCAGAGAACACAGACTAAAAATTCATTTAAAAACATCGATCATATTTACATTATTATTAAATCATTGCTGAAAGTGTTAGTGTTGTAAAATCGGACAAATTTTACTATCGATTATCAAATTGAATCGGAAGAACACAATCGATTATATAATCGATAATTTGATCTATTTAAAAAGGTTAAATTTATTCATCCTGAGAAGTATTTTTAATAGGATATGGATATAATTCGGCGTCAACCTCTTCACCATGCATGTTCGCCATTTTGTTTACCGCCGATTTACGTCCCTTATTATTATTAAAAATATAGCGATCTATCGATGATGATTTTTACAATCGATTGTCGCCGATCTGGGCCTTCAAACGACGATTTTTCGATAGTCGGCGACTATCGTAACAACACTAGAAAGTGTGTCGCCAAGTTAAGATTACAAAAAAAGTACGAGATAGATTAACAATTTATAATATCAAATGTTCTGGAAACGATATTTTCTGTGTATAGAACGCATTTCATACTGAACTTTTCTTGTCCAATCTCCCGAGCCTGCTTAAAAGTGAAAACGTTTTACCCCTAATCAACGACTTATTAGTTCTAAAGTGTGTCTTCAATATCAAAATAATCTCTTCACTTCGTACAAGCCGCCATTTTCAAAGGACAGGTACTTTCATTTTCAATTTTTGGATGGGTCGTTCGTGTATCGTTTCGTACCGATATTTGAATGCTTGTATCGTAATCCGTATCTTGGAGGAAAATATCGGTATGTATCGGTGCATCGGTATATCGTCCCACCCCTATTGTTAACTAACATACAAGATGAGGAAGTTCAAAGCATTGACTTTAATCAGAAGGATAAATCTATAACACTAATACTTTTTATTTATGCAGCCAAAAGCCAGTAGTATTTTTTTATTATATTATTTTCTAGCCAATGGTTCCTGATCCACTATTATTCATACAAACCTTTGATCTATGGTGCAATTAAAAATCTGTATTGTTTACTTCACATGATCTTGAATCTTACAACATGCCGGCTCATACAGCTTGTATCATAAGCAAAAATAAAGAGCATATTCAAAAATGAAAATATATAAAGAAAAATGTGTCATTTATTGTTATGATACGGAGTGTATCAAGTTTGTCAGTTATGGTCAGTGGCAGAAGCCAGTGTTAGGATTACTTTATAATCTTATGATTTGATTTCAGTATCTTATGATTTGATTTCAGTATCAAGTTGGTCAGTTATGGTCAGTGGCAGAGGCCAGCAAAAATGAAACAGGAGGAGGAGAGGGAATTGAAGTCCGAGTCAATGAACCTTTTGATGAGAATAATTACCCCCCAGAGAGCCCCTTACTGCCACTGACACCTGGTGGAGAACCCTTGACCAAGGGGCAATACACCCACAAAGTCTACCACTTAGCTAGGTAAGGATATCTAAAACTTAGATAGGTAAGAGCAGTACACCCTTCAAAATCTACCACTTGGCTAGGTAAGGACTGTGTCACAGTGCACCCACAAAATCTAGATAGGCAGAGGAGCACATCCTTCAAAATCTACCACTTAGCTAGGTACATGTTAGGACAATACACCTACAAATTAAACCACCTAGGAAGTTAAGGGCAGTGCACCCTCAAAATCTAAGTACACCAACAAAATCTACCACTTAGCTAGGTACTGACATTGCACCCAGTTATTCTACCATGTAGCCTTGTATGTGCAGTACTACACCCACAAATCTACCCCATACCCAAATTGGGGCAGTATACTCACAAAATGAAATTGTCTACTAGGGATGGGTATCATTAGAAATTTCATATCGCATTGTATCATGATTTTTTCCCAAAATATCACGATAGTATCATGATATTTTTACAAGCAATTTTTATAATGATCTTAAATGAATAGTCATTTATTTTCTTAAAAATATGCTAGAAAAACAAATTTCCACTTTTTTGAAATTTTTATGTAAATAAAATTAATCATATTTGGATGGTAAGGTGCCGTTCTTTTCATCTTTTACAACATTTTTCTTAGACTTTCATTTATTGTAATTTGAACGATTGGAAAAATAAATGAATAATTTCTGGACTTTATAATATGTACCTAAATACCAGAATTTATGTCTCTGTATCACAATACATATCACGCAACAAAAAATCGCGATATACCGGTATACAGATAAAATCTCACATCCCTATTGTCTACATCAGAACATGATGGGTCACATCAGTTTGTTGGGGTTTTTTTAATTACTTAAGAGGGAATTTCTATTCACTCACTTAATCAGTTAATTTTTTTGATCAGAATCTGTGGTAAGTTTTAGATTAATATTTCTTTGTACTTAGTTCTTTTCAGCTCACCTGAGCTAAGCTAAAAGCTCAGTGAATTTTTCTGATCACACATTGTCTAGCATCCATGGGTCTGTCTGTCCGTATGTAAATTTTTTACATTTTCAAAGAACTACATGTACCAGGCTAAACTGTGAGAAATGGAAAGCACTCATCACTGCTCATAGCAGAAAATGTTTTGTTCATAGTGATCTGAGGACAACTGATGAGTGCAGGGTTACAGGGGAAGAAAACAGAGAGTATGCAAATTATAATTCATTTGAATGCTTAAACACTTTGTTTTTGTTTTAGTCGAGTCCCAGCATTTATACGACTTATAGCACCAAAAGGATCCCTAGAAATTCATGAAAAAGCCTGGAATGCCTACCCCTACTGCAGAACTATTGTGTCGGTATGTATAGATAATTTAGCATCAATGAGCACCCACCCACCCCTCCCCTGGCCAGTTCTTTGGCTATGCAGATCACAGTAAAAGACAAAGCAAACATGCTTAATATAATGAATTGATGCTTACAACAGTAGTTTTCATTCCCCATGGCTTTAAGGTGCATGTATTCTATAAGCTTAAAGGACAGAGTAAATTACATTTACAACAAACCAAAGTCACCCATCCCTGGCACTTCTTTGTAAGTGTGTTTAACTGTATCTTGTTCAAATTCATACCTCAGTGGATACTTAATGGTTTGTATGGGAGAGTTCAGGCCCTTGTGCTTTTTTATTTAATCAAGATCTTCTAGTAGAGAATTTCTCAACTTTTTTCCATCACAACTACTGTAACCATTACAGTGATTTAAAAGATCTGGTTTCTTTTGCAGAATCCTGACTACATGAAGGATGGATTTTACATCAAGATAGAAACAATGCATTGTCCAGATAGAGGAACTCAGGAAAATGTAGGTCTTTTATAAGAATTAGATAGCTAAATATGTATAAAAAGAAATTGAAAGCTTATGTATAAAAAGAAACCATTACAGTGTCTCCATGTGAAAGGAACTTGCATATTGTGTGAATTATGTATGAAACAAAATCAGACTATCTAGATTGGGGTACATGTATTGATGAAAGTGTATATTAAGGGGCTTATCTATAAAAAGAAACTAAACACTATCTAGATTGGGACATCCATGGCAAAAATATGTGTTTTGTGATGCATATCATAAAAAGGACCTTACTGTAAAATTGATACATTGCTTTTACATGTCAGATTTAAAGAAATTTTTGAATAAAATTAGTTATTAATTAAATATTCAACATGGATTAAATTTTCCTTTTACCTTTTCATGTTCTTTGCCACACAAGAAAATTGTTGATACTTTACATGTACAATATGAGTACTGATTAATTGATACTCTATAGGTACAATATAAGAAATATTTAAGTTAAATTAACAAATTAATACTTTTCTGGTACAATATAAGTACCTGGTACTATAAATTGATACTTTACAGGTTCAATATAAGTACTTATTAATTGATACTTTAAGGGTACAATATAAGTACTAATTCATTCATACTTTACAGATACAATATAAGTACTATTTATTGATACTTTGCAGTTTCAATATAAGGACTGTTTACTTGACCCTTTACAGGTACACCAGCTGCCTCCTGATGATCTAAAGATCCGAAAAGTGGAGAATATAGACATAGCTAATGACCCAGTTAGGTCCGCTGTAAGTATCAACTATGAACGAAGTCTAATAAACTGTAGAAAGAAGAAAGAAGAATAAATCTTAAAAAAATCTAGTAACAGGAAGGTCATGGTAAGTCATATTTTGTGAAGAACCATCTTTAGTCGGCACACTATATTGGACTGCAGTTACTCAGGTAAGAGTTGTGGCCCATGGACCTCTTGTTGCTTTGTCCATTACTTCAGATTAGAATTTCTAAGAAGAAATATAGATTTTACTGAGAAAGCTCCTATGTTTATCCATGTTGCTTAATTTCTGTGGTTTTATGTTGTATGATCTCCAGAGGGTAAGATGTTTGCTCACAGTTAAAATATAACACACAACTTTCTTACTCGTGTACAGCTCAACACAAAGATCCATATAAAAATCATGCAATCTGAATTAAACCTGAGAATTATGTTTGTTATTACATCAATTTAAATAAGGATGAAACTACTTTTTCATCATATTCCTTCAAATTATTTAGTAAATTTTTTATTCATTTATTCTTCAGTTCAGAAGTGGATATAACCTTAGTCATAGCCAAAAATATAATAAAAAATGCGTGTTTTTATGTACATGTAATGTCCACCTATGTTTCAAAGTAGATACAGTATTACAGTTATGTCAGTTTATAATATAAAATACATGTTTATATACAGTCATGGACAGTTTACTTTTTTTGATGTGACTTCGTTGTGAAGAGGTATTCGCATTTAATTACTGTAGATCACTAAATTTTCGCGACACCTTATTTTCGCGTGATAGTCATTGACTCTTGATTAGCGAGACAAAATTTTCACGAATTGTGGTTATTGCTCTATATAATCTTAAGTAATACTATTATACGCAAGAATTAAATTTTCGTGAGCACACTGTCTCGCGTAATTACCCGAAAATAAAGTTCTCGCGAATAAAAAGTGATTTACAGTGAGCATAATTATGCATGATTGCTGTAAACATGATCTTTTGTAACAAATATACATTTTGAAGATAATTATTTTTTTTTTTAATTTAAAATTGACTTCTTGCATGATTCATGTATGGATCAAAACCAGTAATAATGTCTTTGAACTAATACATCAGTTGAAAGTGAAATTGTCTATGATCTTTCCATCACTATAAAATAATTCACAGAGAATTCATTAACCATGTTCCTAAATTCTTATGTCAGGACTTGCACAAATACCTATAGTAATACTTTGGGGAATATGTGACTCATAGGTTTTGCCTAATTCTTTGACATGTGATATGTCCACGTCACATGACTTTGATGTTAGGTTTTCGGGTCAGTGTCACATGACTTGGACTGTAAAGGCCACTGATTGGTTATGTTTCACATACAAATGTAGTTCTTAAACAATGCAGGGTTCAAAATAAAATTTTCTAAGCACTACTTTCTTTAGATTAGTGACTTCTAATGTCACCATGATATTAATTTATTCAAATCAAACCTTTTTCCAATTTATTCAATAAAAAACTGAGATTTTAATAGCTTTGAAATAGTTAGTTTCTGTTTACATGATATATGTCTTTAACCATATGTCATTTTCTTTCACTGTCAAACTGAACTATTCTCTCTCTCTCTTTTTTATTTTTTTTTTGGGGGGGGGGGTCATAAATAGACAGATAAATAAACAGTGGTATGATTGGACTTTGAAATATTGATCATGAAATCACTGAAACGTGATTGAAGGTCTGAATATTGATCATGATATTACTTATAATTGTTTTTTTTTTAAATTTAAAGATGGGCTAACAGGAGGGAAATAAAATAAAATTGAAACCAGCGACATTTTTGAAAAATTTTGAAATTTTCTGTGGTCTTTGAACACTATTTCCAATTGCTCGAATTGTGCAGTGGTATAGCGTCAGCTTTAGAATTTCTATGTAAGGAGTTGGTCCTTAGATCAGTGGTTACAATCTCACTGGGGGACGTGGAGACTGGTCCTCCGTATGAGACCGTATAAACCGAGGTCCAGTGTCGCAGTAGGTGCTGGCTTGAAAAAGATCCCTCACTGCTCAATGGCCATCAGTGCCAAGTATAGGTCAAAATTTGTAGCTCTCCACCTGCAAGTGATGGTGTTTCCATATGATTGAAAAATTCTCAAGAAGGATGTTAAACAACAAACAAAAAAAACAGACTATTCCTGTACAAAGATCACTTTAATCATTTTTCACCAGTCTCAGTCTTCAGGGTTAAGATAAGAATTAAGTGAATTATGAACTCTCCAATCATACTGTTGTCTTAAAACTTGTAACTAGTTAACTTCCCTTTCTAATCTAATTTGGAGTTGTACTTTTTTAACTGCCCTAAATGATGTATAGTTTTGATTGTTATTCACATAATTATCAGAAACTGCTTTCACAGTCAGTGTCATGTTGTTTTTTATGCAGTGTTTTGAAAGAATTATTGTTAACATATTAAACTTGCTAACTTCAACCCTATAAAGTTTAGAATCCTGTAAGTCAGAGAGATGTAAAGACAATGTTTTATTTCAGGATTATAAACCAGAGTGGGATCCCAAAAAAGTCAAGTCTGAAAAAACTGGACGTGGCCCATTAGATGGAAACTGGAAGGTAAGTGTGACTTTTATAAAGAAAGTAAATAATAAGGATTAAACCACTCTGTAAATCTGTCTTTCATTCTGAGATGAGACAAGAATATTAATATTTGTGATATTGATTAAGGGTTATTAAAAAGTGAATTGCTAATTCCGGAATTGTCAGGCATTGGTTTTCATCATTTTCATTAAGCTCTGCTTTCTCAAGCTTTTACTTCACTAAAAAATGTAAACAATCAATGATAAAATTATTACAGGAGAGTTGTACACCAGTAATGTGCTGTTATATTATTACAGGAGAGTTGTACACCAGTAATGTGCTGTTATATTATTACAGGAGAGTTGTACACCAGTAATGTGCTGTTATATTATTACAGGAGAGTTGTACACCAGTAATGTGCTGTTATATTATTACAGGAGAGTTGTACACCAGTAATGTGCTGTTATAAATTAGTCTCTGTCAAATTCAAGTGGTTTGGTTTACAAAACAGAGTGGAAAAATTCATTCAAACAGTAAGTCTTACTTAAGTTTTTGAGTTTTCATTGAAATAAGTCATTTTTGGACACTCAGACTCTTAATATTTATTTATATTTGTTCCCTATTTCAGCAAGAGAAAAGAATATTTACGAATTTCCATAGACAGGTGTTTTGTTGGTTAGATAAATATCACGGTCTAACAATGGATGACATCCGACGTATAGAGGAACAAACTAAAAAGGAGCTGGACGAGGTAGGTTTAAAGTTTGGGGTCTGAATGAGCAGACAAAAAAAACCAATAAAATTTATCACAAACAAACGCTGGCAACAACAATTAAAGAAATATAACCTTGAAACTAACCAGACAAATAAATACACAGAAATGCTGGCCACAACGATAAAAAAAATAGAATTAAGGCCATAATAAATAAATTGCTAGATTCTCATCCAAATTTTTTTAAAAATCGAGGCGGGCGGGCGGCTTTTATTTTATATTTTTTATTTTTTCAGTTTTGCAGATTTTTTATTGACCTGGTCAATCGGTGTAATTTTATCTATAATACCCGAGTAAAAGTCATAGTAAAGGTTCAATTATCTCTTACTTCACAGCATCACCAATCTTTTTCAACCAATGACCCTTGTTTAAAATATATACGCATGTATTACAGCATTTACAATCTTTTCAGCTGTCAAAATCATGTCGACTTTTGCCGGATTTAAAACGAAAGTAGAATGGTAGATGAATAGGATTGAATACCGATCCCAATCAGAATTAAGACAAAGAAAAACAGAAATAAAAAAAATTGAGGCGGGGGTATAAAATCGGGACGGGCGGAGATGAGAATCTAGGAATATTTTTATTATGGCCTAACCGCTAAAAAATGGAATTTACTTTTAACCCAACCTGACAACTAATACACAGAAATGGTGGTCAAAATGATTAGAAAAAAAAGGAATTAACCCGGACAAGAGAAACAAATACACTTTAAATGTTATAAGTATTAATTTAGTATTTTCATTTGGATGAGATTTAAATCAGGTAGGTTTAAAGTTTGGGGTCTGAATGAGCAGACAAAAAAAAACAACAAAATTTATCACAAACAAACGCTGGCAACAACAATTAAAAAAATATAACCTTGAAACTAACCAGACAAATAAATACACAGAAATGCTGGCCACAACGATAAAAAAAAATAGAATTAACCGCTAAAAAATGGAATTTACTTTTAACCCAACCTGACAACTAATACACAGAAATGGTGGTCACAATGATTAGAAAAAAAAGGAATTAACCCGGACAAGAGAAACAAATACACTTTAAATGTTAAAGTATTAATTTAGTATTTTCATTTGGATGAGATTTAAATCAGCTGTTTTGAAAAATGATGGGTAATCATCATAATTACTGACTGTCTTATGGAAAATTTGGTCAATATGACTTGCAATCACCATGTTTTCATTTTTCAAAGAGCAAGAGCCATCTTATGCATAAAATGGCCCTGTACTTATATCATTAATTAACTATCACCCTCTTTCCATTTTCATATATCAAAATAAAGTAGACACTTGGTGCTTTCATGTTCTATAATGAAATTTTGTTTTGAGAATCCAAATATTTGAAAACAGGCTTTGAGAAATTGCAATGTTCTTGAAATTTGCAGAAAATATGCGTATTTGACTACCGTCAACAAAGAATTAAAATATGAGCACAGCCCACGATCCAAAAAATAAAACATGTTTTTTGATCTTCAGAAATAGACCTTTCATTATGTGTTGGCATATTTTGGATCAGAGGTTGTGCTCTATATGAAATACTGAAAAAACGCTTCAACTTTAGGTCATTTTCAAAGGAATTTACAGGATATTTGGAAAATGACGCATTTTATGACATCATAATGCATTGACTAGATGTGAAATTACATCACAATTAATAGATACGTGGTCACCAACAGTCCAAGTGATAAATACTGCATTTGCAACCTAAACTGAGCGGTTTTGAATTTTCAGAAATTCTCAGGGCCAAATAAAGCCTAAAGTGGCTCTACCTCTTTATTCTACCCTGGTTATGTAAGACCAGATTTTGAAATTACGGCTAAAAATGAGTGTTAAAGCTAGTCTCACTTTACTTGCAATCTAAAAATAAGTGTCCACAGAGCAATTTCAAGTAGAAATATCACCCATTTCATGAAATATAATGTATTACAGATTTTTTTATTTGGTCCAGATTAGGGGAACAAAAGCTTGATGTATAAATGTTATATTTATTTTCAGTCCCGAGCTAGGGGCCAGATAAGGGGGACAACTGCTGCTGATGAGAAGGAGTGATGTCGTCCGGGTCAATAGTCATTCCATTAGCCATGACAGCACATACTGGACAGCATCACCCCCACACAGTACACACCAACAGACCTTACTGATTCACCCAATTCTTTGTGATGAGATTTTTATTTGAAATGATATTTGAGATGTCATTTTCTATACGAGACTTAATTTCATAGTTTATTTTCCTAAGACATACCTGAGGTTGTAGCGTTGTGTGTTTGTCCATTATAAAATGAGGTTTTCTCTCTTTGTAGAGTGCAGAGGGAGATAACCCCCACATTCTGTCATGTGCTCATTTGTTAAGATTTTATTATTATTTATTGTACATTAGGATTTGAATGCACCAGCATAACATTGTGTTTTTATAGGAACTGCTGCCATAGATTTACAGGAGATGATGACTGTATGATATGTAACCCTTCCTTTTCCTTGTGCTATGTCTGTCTGAATTATGTTCTCATTACAAATCCAGGCTCTTAAGATTTAATAGTGTTCAGTAACTCTAATTTCTGTAGCTATACAAAGATAAAGGGCTCAGTTTATAAAGTTGTTTAGCCCCGGCTGGAATCCTAGGCTATTTTCAGTGCTTTATAACCTGAGCTGTTCAGAACACTATTGAACATTAAGTGCAATAATGGAATCTATATATGAATAACTTACTGTGGAGAAATCCAACTTCATGTCATAAACTAAAATCTGTATCAGTAATCATGCATTGAGATTGAAGTAAAAAATGAATTTAAAGTCTGGAACATTACTCAGTTACTGTGTTTGAATTATTATTTTCTAAATTGAGTGAATGTTGAGCAACTTTCGATATATGGGGACATTCCACCATTATAGACGTTTAAATATGTTGAGTACTATGGTTCCTATATTCTTGTTAAATATTCTTTATGCAAATTGTGGTGACCAGTTTACATAAAATTTCCCTGGCTACCTCCTCAATGTCTAAATGTTTCCATGTCAGCCTATTTGTCAACGGGATCTCAAGTATTAGGCTAAACAAATTCCAGATGATGCAAAAATGCTTCCTTGTGGTATGCTTTTGATGCGAGAGCAAAGTTGCATGGTTCTACATGATTGTTAATTCTGCACTTTATCCTTAGCTGCCGAACTGTTGCTCTCCGAAAAAAAAAAGATTTACAGACCGCAGAGCTACAGTGTCACCTATTTAAAAAACTGGATATTTATTGAGCACAAAAAAAAAAAATGCGCTGTTTCTCAATTTATTTCTCTGCTTTTTTCAATCCGTCATCTCAAAATATTATTACCCCTGTAAATAGCCCTCATGGGCCTAAAATGGAAACCATCGAAATTTTTGACCATGTTAACTGCCATTTTGGACTGTAAGATAATACGGTCGAATTTGCACTTAATGCGGATACATGACGTTAGTCGGAGCGTATACACATGTAGTTGATAGCGTCAAAGGGATATTTTAAAATCGACTTTTGTACAGTTGAGTTAAGAATTGGGAAAGTAATTCAAAAATGAGCGCAACTTTTTGTGCGCAATAAATACATGTATACACTTTCTAATGGGTGGCACTGTACATTCATCCCTATATTTTCAGACCAGGGAGCTACAGATCTGCAGCTACACATCCCAAGTTCTGACAGTAATATTGATTTATTCACTTTACGTGTACTATTTTCCTCCCTCAAAATGAACAAATGACAAAGTGCTACATGCATATTTAGACATCTTGAAACAAAGTTTACTTCAACGAATCTGCTCGCGAGTTGTGCTGGAAAATGTTCGCAAATGCACTTTGTTTCAGGATGATGTATTTTCACTTTTTAGATTACCTAAATTTTGTCAGTCTGAGTATAGAAAGTAAAACTAAACTGAAATTTAATAAATTATTTTAGTGTCTTAAAGTATCTATGTGTGTACATAATAATGTGCATACGTGTAGTAAAAATACAACAACATAGAATTAAAACCCGGTTTTGAATTGCAGTATATTACAGTATGTGGATAGGAAATTTGGTTTATTGAAGCCAGATAAAATTAGTTTTTGAATTTGAATAAGCTAATTAATAATTTCTTTATTTGTTCATTACAAAAATTCTGCTATTGCATTTAATTAAATGATTTGAAGTTTATTGTTAAACTATTCAATGTTAGTCTAGACTCGTTCTATATAAAAAGTAGCAATTTTTAAAACATGATTTGCTCCAACAATGTTGTTTTTGAAAACATTAGGCGAATTTGATGATACGGTATACCATGATAATGTTGAGGTGTTTGACCCAACACCCTACTGAGGAATTTAAATTGAGTTTAAATAATATGTGAGGATCTTTTTTCTACACATTGAAACAAATCTAAATAATTTATCAATAAATTATGGAAATCCAGTGATTAAAATATATATAATATCGATAATATCTACATGTATTTTGAAAATTATATGTTTTCTATGAACTCAATTTATCTCTGAGTGGGGGATTTTTCTCGCCTAGAACGCATTCACCAGAAAAAAGAATAGAGATTGAAGAACAAACTTTCACGAATTTCACATCACCATATTTAGTGCAGTACAAGATAAGATAATTTATTTTCCAATTTTGGGCCCAGAAGGCATAAAGGGTTTTTTACAATGACAAGATAGATAGTTCTGAAAGAAAGGTTAGTAAACATACACAAACATAAACACACACACATGTATATATCTGATATAATATATACAAGTAACTGTACATTATAGATGCAGCAGTTGGGGTTATCAAATCGTTAACATGCGATCAAAATCAATATTATCAATATACATGTACATATATACATGTACCAGTATACCAATAAATATGTGTCTATAACATCATTTATGAAAACTCATCGCATTACATACTATGAAACCTTGTACATGTTGTGCTATCTGCTAGAGGCGCGCTAGTTACAATTACCGGTCATTTGATTGTCTTTTCCGGTAATTGCCATGGCACCGCGGGAAAGATGTGTGTGTTTGTTGGGGGTAGGGGTCTCCTCAATAATAAATAACTTGAAAAGAAAATATAAAATCACAGGACCCGTCCCTCTGTATATAAATGCACAATGTCGCTATTATCGTTCTAAGAAGTTTAAATTAAATAAGGTTCCTCATTCTCCGTGGTTTCTAATTCACTCCGCTTTGTAGTTCTTATCTCCATTACTCGCGGTCTATACATTTTCCTGTCTTACACATCGTCATTGTGTTAAAAATTATGAACTACAGTTTATAACAATTGTGATTTTTAAAACCCGTTTTTATTTGATATGCCCGGTGATCTTTTTTTATATGTTCAATACAAAAGAACCAGACAGTGTATTGATACAATTTTTTAACTGTGATTGTTTACAAATATATAAATAGGTAATTTTTTGTCTTTAAATCGAGTTACTCTGTCACCGTCGTTGAATTATAATAGACAGTATTCTATTTTTAGTAACGCGTTAACAGACCTTGAGTCGGTACGCGTGGTTTGTATACTTAGCCTTGGGAGCATGTGACATCCTCGCTTGTCTCACAGAGAATTCTCTTCCAGGATTACTAGAAATGAGCTGTGGGGATTTTACTATAATGTGACATATAAGGAATTTTTTTATATTTCTGGAGGAGACAATTATCCCTGAGTGAGGATGGAGGAAGACCTTCGCAGCTTCTGTAACACCTCCGTATTCTGGGTAAGACACTAATTCATATAATTCCTCCACGGGTTCTTAAAAACATGACATTCATTAATTAAATATATGTAACACAATTGTTGTTTATTTCCTATTTTTTCCATTAATTATAAAGTGAATAAAACAGTTAATAAAACAAAAAGCCGATTTGTTTACGAAGGAGGAAGCTTTTCGTTTTGATGAAAATTTTATAATGAGTTTCCTGTGTTGACAAAACAAAACTACATTGTCAGAATATACATAACGCCCCCTCCCCAACTTCTTTCCATTTTTAAAAAAAAATATCTAACAATATACTTTCATATTCTCTTTACAGCGATTTTTTCCCTTTCAAGCAACTTTTCTCTCTTGTATGTATATAATGTATTACATGTATATGACTCTATTTATATGAGTGTTTACAATGTACTTTCTTTTTGTCTCATGAGGGCCCTTAATTAATTAATAAACTAACTAATCTGAAAGTAATTAAACAATACAATTCCTTGGAACAGACGAAATAATACCATGAAGAACTGCACCCCCTTTTTTCCCCTTTTTCTCGGGCGTTGCTTGGGACATTTTTTTTAAAAAAATTGCGTCTTCTCATGCTCTTGTGATGAAAGGCATAACTCTTTCGTGCATGTGTAGCCAGACAAGAGAAAATTGAATTTATAAGCTACAAGTTTTAACCAAAAGAGCATGCGCGGATCTAGAGGGGGGTCGGGGGGGGGGTCAGGTCCCCCCCCCCCCCCCCCTGGAATTTACCAAGTTGAAAAATGTATATACTAAAACAAGAAAAAAGTTACCATGGACCCCCCCCCCCCCCCCCTGGAAAACGCTGAACCCCCCTGGTAAACGCGAATATGTGTGAAATGGGTATGAAAAGTGAAAGATTTGAGGCAATAGAAGTCACAACTACCCCCCCCCCCCCCCCCCCCCCACGAAATAGGTTTTTGACGTTTGGGCGAGTTTAGGTTTTTTTTTTTTTTTTTTTTTTTGCTTGTCAAGAAATTTCTGGGATTGGATTTTTTTTTTGACTGGGATGGACCCCCCTGGAAAAAATTTCTGGATCCGCGCCTGAAGAGTCCACATTTACTTTTAGAGTTTTGCCAAAATGACACGAATTATAAATATAGGAAAGGTATTTATTTTTTTTATATAAATCATTTATTCCTCTATTTTAGCCTCTATACATTTCACCTGTTATTTTCTATGCAGGTGATTCATATAAGTAACGGCATGTGATGTAAAACCTTAAAAAAGACTGTCAATCACTCCACTGGCTTAATATGCACGGAGTGTTGTAGCTGCAGAACTGTAGCTCTCCGAAAAAATAAAATTATATTGATAGACCGGAGAGCTACAGTGCCACCCATTGAAAAAACTGTATATTTATTGCGCACAAAAAAGTGCGCTCGGTTCTGGATTAATTCTTCCAAATTCTTACCTCAATTGCAAAAAAGCTAGATTTCAATAAAGTCCTTACTCCTCTATCAATTACTTTTGTTGTTTACATCTGTACGAAGCGCGTTGGACCGAATTATCTTGCAAACCAAAATGGCAGTATAGATGGGAGAAATTTTCGATGATCTCAAATTCTGGGCCAGGAGGGCTATTAAAAACAATCACAAGGAATGTTTTGTTGTGGAAACAGTGGAAGAATATGTCAGGAACACACGGTTAGTAATATTTTGAGATGACAGTTTTAGAAACATGGAGAAATAAATCGGGAAACAGCGCACTTTTTTGTGCGCAATAAATATACAGTTTTTTCAATGGGTGGCACTGTAGCTCTCCGGTCTATCAATATAATTTTTTTCGGAGAGCTACAGTTCTGCAGCTAGGAGTGTTGTACATGTATGTAAAAACAATTCCTATACAGGGAATGACGCTTTGTACCTCTTAAACCGATAAGCTTGATGTATTGAGGGAATTTTCAGCAAAGAATGCAAAATAATAAATATATTTCTCATAAGTCAACGTAAGACATATGACCGATTTTATTATACCGATGGTTCCCCGCCGAATTAAATGTGATCAATATTTCAGAACTAATAAGTCTCAACAGACAAAACAAGTAAAAATTTAAAATCTCTCTCTGCAGATCTTTTTTTTTTAGAATTGTGCTTTAGGAATAAAAGGATTATTTTACGATTGGTCATACAACGTATAATCATAGCTCCCTCTCCATAAGCGGGGAATTCTTTAAAATTATATGTCGGTTTCAAAAATTCTTAATATTCACAACGATGAGTTATATTGAATTCGATTTACAATATCTGTACTGGATTTCAAAAGAATAAAGAATTGATACCACCAGGTCCCTTTCTTTACATCTCGCCAGAATGATAGCATTGAAGAAACTTCAGGAGTACTGTAGTACTACACATTACAAAGTTTTTACTAAAATCAATAGTATCCAATGATACGATTTTTTTAACACCTTATACAACCATTGCTCACGATAAATTAAAGTTCAGTCCTTTTGACATCATAGACAGGTGGGGTTTTTTTTCAATAAGACTGGAACTTGTTTATTAATCATTTGCAAAATTATTTCATAAGAAACATTCTGGTTGTAAACTCGGGATGTCCGAAGTTGATTTTTTTTTTCAATTTTTTTTTTTCAAAAAAGATGCTCGAGTTTCTAATGGACAATATTTGTGTAGATTTTGGAGATCAATTCCTAAAAAAATCTTCTGTTATAGTTATACCCATGGATAGTAATTACTCCCAGTTAAAAGCAGACCAATTTTTGTATTTGAAAGAAGTAGAATGTGTTCTAAACTAACAATAAAATATGATAAACGCGATTACTTCAACTTTTCTATCGTTCAACATCTCTTATTCATATTGCATACAATGTATACAACGTAAGTAACATGAATACGGAATCCGTGTCTCCATGATGTTTTGATAAGTAAGAACATGCATATGTTCCAACAACTTCTAAAACGAGACAAGCTATTGACAAATTAGTTGATGATAATGGATAGGAACAGTCTAGTTTAAAGTCGACAACATTTCAAAAACTCTATGGTTGATACAGGGGCCTTGTTAGCAAATAATGTTTATCGTCAAGTTGGAAGTTAACTGAATTTTCATACAATTTGCTAGATCATTATTTTCACACTCAATAATTGACGAATTTTTCTATGTGCCCGATAATGAGAAGTTACACACGGTGGTTGTGACTGGTCTACAGGAGATGTCCCATTCTTATGACACTTGATTCCACTTTTGATGTTATCTAGAGGTTCATTTTGCTCTGCTTCAATTTGAACTCTTTCAATGGCCTTTTGAGCTTGACAGCCCACTGTTATCTTAATATTTCTAAACCACAATTTGCATCTTTCAGTTCGTGTAAGTCCTGTATGTTATTTATTTTACAGAACAGCACGGTTTTCCTGGAGAATTCGTGGCCCCGTGTTCCCGCGTGTTTCCAGATCACCGTGTTGACGTGGATTCCCTGCGCGTGGTTGTGGCTGACGTTACCGCCGTACTGTTACTACCTGTACCACTCCGACAACAGACACAGGAACATCCCCGCCAATGCCCTCAGTGCCACCAAATCTGTAAGAACCGTACACCACAGCATAATTAGGATACACATCATTTAAAACTGGAATATCATAAATCTCTGTATATACACCGTGCACTATAGTTCTACCAATCTCTCCAGGGTCAAAGTAAAAACATTTGCACACGGAGATTATTTAGAGACTTTTTGCAAAAACACCTAACCTAAGGATTTACTTTAAAAAACTCAACCAAAAAAAATTGTCTCCATGTAAAAGTCAGGGTACTTACGATGTCAGACTGCGATCTACTGAAATCAAAGAGCCATCTAGACGCCCTCAGAGAGTAAACTGAATGATCCTGCAAAGATTAATTGAACAATGCTTTCTGTGGCGAACTTTTGAGTTCCTGCGATTGCATTACGATCAGTTTAGTTCGATGAGAGTTGTACAAAAAGGATGTCTAAGAAATCATTGAGCGATCTTTTTGCACTCTTTGAGTGTTAAACTGATATTTGCAACCAATGGGTGAACTTGAAACATTGAAGAGGCCTTGGTAATTATGTATCCTCTAAAGAATCCAAAGAGATCATGGAAGATGCTAGGTAACCATTGAAAGATTAAGGAGAGATCTTGCAGAGTTTGAAACGCTCATCAATATATCTACAGTAAATATATACCAAAAGCGCAAAATTAAAACTTCAACACCATTGAATCATTAAAATACTAGTACCACCTACACAGAGCCACAGTTGAGATTTTGTAGTGCACCCAATGACACTTATCGGTCAAAACGAAACTGTTCATTATCCTCACGTGTCGTTTCAGAAAGCATTGAAACCAGCAATCTCTGAAGAATCTGCAGCATACACTCCTTGATCGTCTAGATCGTGTAAAGCGATCTAAAAAAAAATTATTGTGTGTGACAAATCCATAATTATATTTTCACTATTCTCTTTCACATTTAAAGAGAAACAAACTTTTCTTCAAAGCGTTTACATTTGTATCATTGCATCGATAAGGACGTAACGAAATCAATTTATAGATATCCACACTTTCAAAATTTGAATTATTGATCATAATGGTTTTACATATACAAAATCGTATATTTACAACCCGTATTTTTTCAAAAGCTCGTTCCTTTCTGATAGCCCATTTTATGAGATTTGATGCTTTTGTCCACTTGGCAGTGATTATACCTGTGTATATTTTTTACTTGAAGGGTATCAGCTTCTTGCTTGGAATAATCGTTCTGGTGGGCCTGATCCATGATGTCACGAAGGACGAGAATCTGAGTCTTTCACACGTTCCTCCCGCCATACTCCTCAGTGTCTTCCTACGCCTGGCTACATTTGTGAGTTTACAATATTTACCGGTATACAAAATCATACATTTGTAAATTTACAATATCCGTAAAATAACATACATTTGTAAATTTACAATATTTACCGGTATACAAAAGCATACATTTGTAAGTTTACAATATTTACCGGTATACAAAAGCATACTGTTATGGGTCAGAATAACCCTAAATGCCAGCAAAGATCAATAACACAATTTAAACTTAACAATAATTTATTTACAGTAATATATAATAAGTATATGAAACATAAAGTACAAACTTAGCAAGAATCTAAGAATACATACATCAGAGTGTCCGTTGCTGTACACAATGTCCCAGTGAAAATATATCCCAGTTGTACCTCAATGGTGCTTATACGACAAAGTATCAATGCATCGAATTGACAGGGTATTTATACAGTAATATAAATCTAGAATATTCTAGAAATTGTTAAAACATGATATTACTGGAACAATCTGGACATACACAAAATTTAAGAATGTTCTAGATAAAATGACCAAACATGTTGACCACTCTTGAATGTTCTAGAATTACTTAATGTTACTAAAATATATATGATGAAACAATACACATCTCACAACAATACATTTGTAAGTTTACAATACTGGTATTCATATAATAGCTCCTCGGTGTATTCTTATACTCCTGGCTACATTTGTAAGTTTACAATAGTCATTTAATAGCATATATTTGTAGGTTTACAAAATTCAAGCAATATAATACATATGTTTGTTTACAATATTCATACAATAGCATGCATTTGTTTGTTTACAATATTCATACAATAGCATACATTTGTTTATTGACAATATTCATACAATAGCATACATTTGTTAGTTTACAATATTCATACAATAACATACACATGTAAGTTTATAATATTCATACAATAGCAAACATTTGTATGTTTACAATATTCATACAATAGCATATTTGTAAGTTTACAATAGTCATACAATAGCATACATTTGTATGTTTACAATAGTCATACAATAGCATATATTTGTTTGTTAACAATATTCACACAATAACATACACTTGTAAGTTTACAATATTCATACAATATCATACATTTTGTATGTTTACAATATCACACAATAGAATATTTGTAAGTTTACAATAGTCACACAGTAGCATACATTTGTAGGTTTACATTATTCGTACAATAGCATACATTTGTAAGTTTACAATATTCATACAATAGCATACATTTGTAGATTTACAATATTCATACAATAGCATACATTTGTATGTTTACAGTATTCATACAATAGCATACAATTATAAGTATACAATATTCACGCAACAGCATACCTTTGTAAGATTACAATATACATACAAATGCTCCTCAGATTTATCTACGACTGGCTCCATTTTTTTAAGTTTATAATTTTTGTTCCGTAGTAAGTATGCACCTTCAGATGGTGAGGATCTTTGTGATACGTTTGACTTGTACTACCGAGTCCTGTGTCAGTGAGAACAGTATCAATATTAACATGTTGTTTCTCTATTTCCTAGATGCTTGCCGGGTTCTTGAGTCAGATAGAACGGTTGTGTGGAATTGTGTCCTCGGGCATACAGTTTGTTTTCTGGCTAATACTGCTGTCCCTTAGTGTTGTGCCATTTTATTCCAATATAATGCAAAAGGTAGCGTCTAAAATAACTACGGTAAACTTGTATGAGTGTTGTACCATTTTATTTCAGTATAATGCAGAGGGTACATCTTCAATAACCACAGTTAACTTGTCTCGATGTTGTGCCATTTTATTCCAAAAGTATAAATGGTCACGTCAGGAAATAACTACAGTAAACTTGTATTTACTTGTATTTAATACGTTGTTATTTAAATATTCTCTATCTAGCAAGAATCATGTATTTAAACGTTTCCTATGTTTTTACTTCCTATATTTTTCCTTACAGAAATATAACTGGGACCTTTTCAAATTCATCATATTTTACATTTATTTCCTCGCTGTTGTTGTCCAATTTATTCTACATTGTATAGCAGAAAAACCTGAAACATCAGCAGAGAAAACTCCTGAGGAAAAGGTATGAAATCCTTATCCCTGATATGTTATTGTTACATGTATTTTTTTTTATATTTTTTATGACTTAATTTATCATATCTTTCTTCTTCTATATTCTTTTTAGAGTAACGTAAACCCACTGTATTGTTTTAAACAGAAACCGTGTCCAGAGAAAGAGAGTTCTGTGTTAAACAGACTATACTTCTGGTGGCTCAATCCGTAAGTTACTATATATAGACTATACTTCTGGTGGCTCAATCCGTAAGTTACTATTTATAGACTATACTTCTGGTGGCTCAATCCGTAAGTTACTATTTATAGAATATACTTCTGGCGGCTCAATCCGTAAGTTACTATTGGAGCATTAGATAAGTATTTTTTAGATCGTCGAAAATCAAACGTGAACATAATCATCGGTTACAAACAATCTGTGAAACATTTGACTTAATGAAATCAGCATTAACTAGTGCTAATTGTAACGGGGACCGTTACAGATGTTCCCCAACTCCCTTTGATGGACTTATTTCCTGTAAGCTTCCTTAAATAAGACAAACTTTATGCATTTGAGACTTTAACAAAATTTACCCAGAAGTGTACCATGCACACTTGCGCATGGGAACGCATGTGCATAATGACCATATCATATTGTCTACACAAGCTATATATTTTGAAATGCTAAATATTAAAGTATTTAATCCAGAAATTATTTTAAAAATACGCTCATTCAAGTGTATTTTTGATTTCACCCATTTCACGTGCACGCACGTGCATACATGAGCATGGTGACGATAACTTCTTGTAGAAGTCTATTTCATCTATCTATGTTCTAAATCTCACCCTGTTTGGTTGAAAACTAAGGGAGTTATAGCTGTTTAAAGTTTCAGCCAATCAGATTGCAGCGCACGTACACACACATGTATGCATGGTGACCATACCTTCTTGTAGAAGTCCATTATAGATATCTACGCTCCAAATCCCATCCTGTTTGGTTAAAAACCAAGGGAGTTATAGCTCTTTAAAGTTTCAGCCAATCAGATTGCAGCACACGTACATGCACGTGTAGGCATGTGCATGGCGACCATACCTTCTTGTAGAAGTCCATTATGTATATCTATGTTCCAAATCCCATCCTGTTTGGTTGAAAACCAAGGGAGTTATAGCTGTTTAAAGTTTCAGCCAATCAGATTGCAGCGCACGTGCATACACGTGTTTTCATGATAATTGCTATATATCATGTTGTAGGATATCCTAATGCATGGCTATGTTCAAAATTTCAAAGGATTTCCTCAAAAAACAAGAAAGATATTTAGACTAGTTTCAGCCAATCAGAGCGTAGCGCACGTGCATGCGCGTGAGATCTTGCTATTTTGACCATGTCATCATGTCTATACTACTAATATATCATCACATTATGAGTTTCAAAGCATTTCATCAAAAAATAGAAAAGTTACGGCTATATATATTATATTGGTCATTTAACCTGTTGCACGTGCACGCTCTTGCAAGCACGTGCGCAGCGCGAAATATAACTGACCTTTTCAAATTCATCATATTTTACATTTATTTCCTCGCTGTTGTTGTCCATAAATTCTTATCCCTGATATGTTAAATGACCTTGATTCCACAAATTTAAATTACATGTCTACTGACCCTAAAAAGGTTTTACCTACATCGGATGAACAGTTTACAAGATCACTCCCGGACAAAAAAGTACCCAGGAAGAAGAAGAAGAAAAATAATAATAATAAGAAACAGAGTAAAAACAATATGTTCCCCAACTTCGTTTGGGGAACATAATAACAGTTCTTACATTGTCATAGCTAACCCCTTTTGGCATTATATTTGGATTTTAAGAAAGGAGGTGTCATACTGTGAAATCACTTTTTTTCGTGGGGATTTAATTTCCGTTGTGTTTGAGGTATGGAGAGACTCTCGAAATCATGACCACCACGGAATGTTAAATTTCATATTCATTACTACTAAACATTTTTCCAACCACAATATCAAATCCTCACAAACCAATAATTTTCTTCAAACCTCGAAAATATGCTCCCATGACAATATGTGATTTCACAGTATTTTATTAAGACTGATATACTTCAGACTTGTGCTGTCGTCTGTGAAGACTCCACTAAAACTCGAGGACATGTGGCAATTGAACCAGGAAGATAAAAACAGTTATCTCACTCAGAAGTTTGAAAAACACTGGCGGCGGGAGATCATCTACTCCAAAATCAAATTGTATGTATATTTACTAATTAGATATAAACTATACCCAAGGACTTAGGTATAAACGCAACATACCTTTTTTCATAATAGTATTTTTCAAATATATTCAAAACTTTTATTTCCAAACTTCACCCACAATACATCGTGTTGATCCCTAAATTCATCACCTCATTGTTTGCACGATGTGGGAAGGACCACATCCATTGATGTTTACTATCGAAATGCCTTGCCAATTAATTCTTTTATAAGATGTTAGTATTTTTTTTAAAAAGTATATTGAAATTACAAAAAGAAAACATTAAATTACAACGCGGGTTTGTTAAGGCAACACACGGATCAGAATTCGGCGAATTAACACTTTTTTATGATATGTGACACTAATAAATTGGAAAAGTCGAGGATAAAACTTTTGCTTTCATTATGCATTCTATAGTCTTCAATGGGACTTATACTACAGGCAGCACTTCACTACGTGGCGTCTATAAAAGTGAAAAGTTCAACACTACCCCGGGGATAATTAATTTTAATTTGTAATAATTGTTATGTAAAAACATCTCTGTACCATGAAATGTGCTGCTAGATTCCTACTGTCCTATCACAGAAATAATTATTCAACACTTTCGGACGAAACCTTCCCAAAATTTTAACATTTTGTTCAAAACATCGAAAAAAATGCATGAATTCCCGTAAACCATACGATTCTAGCAGCACTTTTCAAAAACAATAGAATAAGAACTTTTGATAGAAACAAAAACTAAGTTTCAAAGTATGCGGCATAGTGTTGAACTTTAGCATCTTTTTTGTTACGAACGACAGGGGAAAGGCTGATCGGCAAGTAAACACCCTGTCTGCTTTTATTTTACGAAGAAATTGTAGAATTATATTAGCATACCTCATTCATAAGCTTTATTCCCACATGAATCACACGTGATATTCATTCTAAATGCTTTTAAACTCCGATTTCTTGAGTTTGTTTACATGAATTCTAGTTACGTTTCACTTTCACTCTGCTACTACATGATCAACAGTTATGACGTCACGGGTTGGGTATTTGACCCCTGTGATTAAATACAGAGAACCCAGAAAGGACAAAATTCCATTTATATTATGCCTCTGCATATTTTGATTCAATTTAATGAGCTCGAATCAATCTTAGATATCGATTTTAAGAAATTGTTATCTCTAAAATTAATGTCATATAGCTTACTATGACGTCATATCATATAGGCAAGTAGAATATTTGGTAGTATTAACTTTAACATACCTGCGAATGGAATACAATTGTACTTTTGAGTTCGAATGCTGTTTGTTATCTTCATATACTGTATACAGGGTAATTTTCGCCCCGTGTTATTTTCGCCCTTTTGTGCTTGCGGACAAGTTAGCCCCGTTTTAAATTCGCCCAGTCATAGTTCTGTTTAAGAAATTATGCTGTGTAATTTGAGTTCACCCTGTTTTAAATTCGCCCAATCAAGAAGAGGGCGAAAGGGGCGAAAATAAAACGGGGGTGAAAATTTCCCTGTATACAGTACCCCCGGTACATGTATTTCATTTGTTCAGACAAAAGATGATGTCATCAGTCAGGAGGAAACAGGATCTATACACAAGAGCCTCGGGTATGACGGAGAAAACGCCCCTTCTAAGTGGGAAGACGGGTTCAGTGTTTACCACAAAGGAGGAAAAAACTTCTCCCCCGCCTGAGCCCCCATCAGCCATCCCTTCTCTTTCCTCCGCCCTCACAAGGACCTTCGGGTTCGTCTATCTGGTGTCTCTTGGATTCAAATTCCTCTCTGATGTCCTTCAATTCGTTAGCCCTATACTGCTTGGGTAAATACGTTTATTGTTATATACATCTTAACTTATGACATATATACAAAAATTACCTGAAAGAAAAATATACATTTAGAGAGAAGTCTGCTCTGTATTGATTAGTTGGAATAATGATGTTTCAAAACAGCAATAAAGTTGCTTTAATTGTGTGTTGTCTCTTTTGAAAATTATGAAGAATACAATGCATACAAGTAATCTGATGAATATCTTTGTGTTAGAATCCTGATTGATTACGCTGATAAGAGGGATCAGCTTCCAGCATGGAGGGGATACATCCCCGCAGTCCTCCTATTCCTGGCCTCATGTCTGCAGTCCATATTCTATCACCAAAACTACCATGTCGGAATGTCTGTTGGTATGAGGATCAGATCAACCCTCATTGCAGCAATATTCAGAAAGGTAGGGATCGGAGTTATCAATTGTAGTGAGAACACTTACTTTTACTTTCCTTTTCCTCCTCTTTAATGTATGTTTCATTTGGATTGTCCCAATGGACTTTGTCGATCTGATTTTATACTTGTAATGAGTTCATTCACCTTCGTTTCTATATGCAGGCCCTGACATTGAGTCCATCTGCACGGAGGGGAAACACTCTGGGTGAAATAGTGAACCTGATGTCTGTTGATTGTCAGAGGATTCAGGACACATTTACCTACTCCTGGTCTCTGATGACATGTCCCCTACAGATGGCGCTAGGGATTTATCTCCTTTGGAATGTTGTGGGAGCTTCCTGTATCGCTGGACTAGTGGTTCTTATTCTGATGGTCCCTCTCAATTCCTTTGTGGTGGTTAAACAAAGGGCTCTGAACGTAAAGGTACTGCGTCTCAAGGGACACAGAACGAAACTGATGACGGATGTCCTTAATGGAATGAAGGTCAGAGAATAGAGTTCTTAAAACATCTGTATGCATAAGAAAATGTCATTTTAACGACTTCAAACATTAGATAATTAATAACATCACGCGATACTGAATTTGTTATTGAAGGTGTTAAAGATGTATGCTTGGGAACCTTCATTTGAGGAAAAGGTTAAAAGCATTCGAGACGAAGAGTTGGTATATCTGAGAAAGATTGCATGGTTACAAGGAAGCACTACGTTTTGTTGGATTCTGGCGCCGTATTTGGTAACAATGAATTACGCTAGATTCATGTATATGAAAGAAATAATATAAGTTTTGACAAGTTCCAGTAATATGTTCAGTAAGCAAAAATTGGAATTTCAGGTGACCTTAGCCACATTTGCCACTTACATCTTGATCTCCCCTGAGCACGTTCTTGACGCTAAGAAGGCCTTCGTGGCTCTGGCTCTGTTCAACATCTTGCGACTGCCAATCAACCTCATGTCACAGACCATCTCCTTATTAGTACAGGTAATTTAGCACAGACTTATGATGCATATATAATGTTTTTCTCTAGTTATTAAACCTTCTTTCTAATTTGATATTACGTTGTTTCGTCTACAGCATATACGGTTACACTTGTTTTCATTCTCCATTATTACTGTTATACGATCAGCATTGTCTACTGTAACACTTTTTTCATTCGTCATTGTTTTTCGGCACATTGTTATTCCTTTCAAACTTATTACTGTGACATTGTTGTTTTTTTTAACTAATTTACTGTTCATGGTAACATGTTGTCCCTTTTTCTTCTTACATTGCTCTTTATTCTTCAATGACTGCTCAACATATATTTCTTCCTCACTATTTACTTGTAATGGTTTGGGCCGTGGATAGCGGCCTGGATAGCTCAGTTGGTAGAGCACCTAACTTGAGATGCATTGTTCCTGGGTTCGATTCCCGGTCCAGCCATACATTTTCTATTTTCCTGTTACAGATGTGGAGCCGTTGAGTACACTGGAATTGCAGGTGAAAGCCCTGCCAGGGGTAATAAGAACTTGGGTTGTGTCTTCGAGGGCGTAGACCATTTAAGAAGGGAGGAATGTACTTTGGGCCGTTGATATCGGCCTGGATGGCTTAGTTGGTAGAGCACCTGACTGGAGATGTAGGAATCCAGGGTTCGATGTCTCCTTTCCTGTTACATACTGTTACACTGTTGTTTCTTTTACACTGTTTCCTGTTACATTGTTGATTCTTCTCTACTCTTTGCTGTTACATCGTTGATTCTTCCTCACATGTTGCTGTTACATCGTTGTTTCCTTTTCACATTTTGCTATTACATCGTTGATTCTTTTATACTCTTTGCTGTAGGATCGTTGAATCATCGTCACTGTTTACTGTTACATTATTGTTTCTTCTTCACTGTTTGCTATTACATCGTTGTTTCTTCTACACTGTTTGTTGTTACATCGTTGTTTCTTCATTAGTGTTTGCTGTTACATTGTTGAATCTTCTTCACTGTTTGCTGTTTTTCACTTCTATAATGTTTTTCTTTACCTCAATACTTTATTGTTAGTCCTACTTTTCTATATTGGGGAAAGATTCTCAAACGGGACGTTAACATTATAATTTATTGTAATTTGTTGATTTCCTGTAAAATTATTTTTCTATGTATAATCCTGCTGTCTCCTAAACATATTTTCATTTCGATTGTTTGTCATTTCTTTTTAAGGCTGTGGTGTCCATAAAAAGAATCCAAGACTTCCTCGTGATGACTGATTTAGATTCCACAAACGTACACCACTCATCTTTGTCTGGTGAGTATATTTAAATTTGAATTCCCTCAGCCTTTTATGTTGATTTGAAAGATAATGCATTTTCTTCCTTCTAAGATTACGCCATTGAGGTAGAGAATGCATCTTTCGCCTGGGATTTGGAAGCTCCATCGCCTACGTTAAAAGAGTGAGTTTGAATGCTTATGAGTGGATGCCTACTTTGTTGAGGTACAGATAATGGTCCATGTGGAATCATTTTAGATACTAATGCAGTAACTTCTTCTCTGTAGTATCAACCTGAAGATTCCTGAGGGGATGCTGATAGCGGTGGTAGGACAAGTGGGCAGTGGTAAATCGTCTCTGATCTCGGCCCTCCTGGGCGAAATGAATAAGCTTGAGGGAAGTGTAAATTTTAGGGTAAGATTATACTTTGATTACATTTTATTTACAAATAACGAGTAGGTCGCAGCTTGGTTTTTCTGATTTTCAAGTAGAGATTTCATAGCTCAGCTTGATACTCCATTGCAGGGTACCACAGCTTACGTTCCTCAAGAGGCGTGGATTCAGAATGCAACACTGATGAATAATATTCTGTTTGGTAAGCCTTACATTCAGAAGAAATATCAGAAGGTCATCGAGGCATGCGCCCTGGTGCCTGATCTGGATATGTTGCCTGGTAGAGACCACACAGAAATCGGAGAAAAGGTAACTTTAACGATAACTTGCTCAAAGTTCTAGCTTTGAAGGATATTTTAAAATAAATTTACATGTTAAATCAGTTTTCATACATTAATGATTGTTTTGACAGGGAATTAACATAAGCGGTGGACAGAAGCAGAGAGTGAGCCTTGCCAGGGCGGTGTACAGTAACTCAAATGTTTACCTTCTAGATGATCCTCTCTCGGCTGTCGATTCTCATGTAGGAAAACACATCTTTGATCGCGTCATAGGACCCAAAGGACTCCTAAAAAATAAAGTAAATAAGCTTTACTTTTACATTGATAGTCATATCTATAAAGTAAGTTATAGGGAACATTTGCTTCCTTTCTCCTTAAAACGTTAGTGATTTATGATTGTGCACCGTAAGCTTATTCCCTTTTTCTCATTCTGCAGACCCGCGTTCTTGTAACTCATGGCGTCCATTGGTTACCTATGGTAGATATGGTTGTAGTTATGGTAAATGGGAAAATCACAGAAACAGGAAACTATGAACAGCTGATTAAACATGACGGGCCATTCGCTCAATTCTTAAAGGAGTATTTCCTGAATGAGCCTGATAATGAAATAGAGAATGAACACCCTGAAAGTAAGCATACTGAATGTATAAAAACCTGTTACAAACGTTATCGTGTCCTGAAAATGTAATCAACGTGAACGTGTCCGAAATTGTATACATGTATCATCAACCTGGTAAGCTTGCACTAACAGAACTTTATTTGTAAAAGTATTACTTTGTCTTTACATTTAGTTCACAAAATAAAAACACAGATCCTGGAGAAAGTGGAGTCTGTGACCTCAGATGCGTGGACATCTGACATGGACGGCAAGAGACTAAGTCTCTCTGTAAGGTAACCAGAATAACAGTTCTTTGTCAAACATAACATAAGCATATATACTAGTAGTTCTTATGTGTGAATGAAAAGACCATTCAATACTTCTGAATACCTTGACTTCTGTAGGAGAGAATCGAAGAAGCAGGAGTTGGGAAAATCGTCCTATCCCAAGCCAGCAGAAAAATCCATAATATCACGTCAGACACTGACGTCAGCCGAGACGTCACAGGAAGGACAGGTAAAGATATAAAATAGGAATTGTTTGTGCAACATTGATGCAATGATGACAGCTTCCAAACTCTAAAGGTCAATTATTGATATCCAATGAAAGGCCATGTCGCAAAGAATACAACTGTGAGATATGAAAGCCAAAGTCTTAACTATTCAAAAGTTATGACCAAGGTTATTCTTTTACTAGTGGGTCAAATTCTAAGGTCAAGGTCAAAATGTCATAAATATTCAAACATACTGAAAGATCTTGTCACAAAGAATACACCTACTAAATATGAAGACCCTAGTCCTAACTGTTCAAAAGTTATGATCCATGGTATTTTTTTTTTTAAAGTGGGTCAAACTCTAAAGCCAAGGTCAAAAATATTTATACCCTCTGAAAGTTCTTGTCACAGTGAATTAAAATGTGAAGTATGAAATCCCTAGCGCCAAATGTGCAAAAGAAATGTCTCAAATGTGCAAAAGAAATGTCCAAGGTTCAAGTGTGGTATGTTTTATAGGAAAACTACAAGGACAAGGTCAAATTTGGTGGTACCCAAAGAAAGGTCCTGTCACACGAAATACACCTGTAAAATATGAAAGCAATACATGTAGCCTGACCCAATTAAAAGTTATGGCAAGGTTAAGGTTTTTGTTGACAAACAGACAAATTAACAGACAAAAAACTATATACCCCCGAAACTTCGTTGACGGGGGCATAATAAAGACAAGTACGTTTAATTTATTGCTGTAAATCGGAAAGATATGGTTTTCTCAAATATCTTATAATTTATGAGATTTGTATTATATTTTATGTAAGTTAGTAGAACATTGAACGTAACTTTTATAACTTTCTCTGTTTATACAGGTGAAGTTATCCGTGTTTTCTGAGTATGCTAAAGGAGTGGGTGTATTAACATGCGTTATTGTTTTCATCGTGTTCACACTGTATCATTCGACTAGCGTCTTCTCCAACTATTGGCTTACATACTGGACAGAAGATTCTCTGCTCCTTGATCGGGACGAAATGAACACAACTGAATATTATGAAAGAAAGACATACTACCTCTCTGTATATGGAATTCTAGGGGCCATACAGGGTACATTATCAGACTTTTCTACAACAGGAACTTTATTATGTTTTTTCTTAACTGATTTTTGTAGGTAAACTAATGTAAAATACTTTTCCCAGGAATCCTTGTCTTCCTGTACGCCATCATCTTATCTCTGGGAATGGTGACTGCTTCCGGTAGATTGCATCACAGAATGCTCAAGAAAATCCTCCGTGCACCAATGTCTTTCTTTGACACAACTCCCCTCGGGCGGATCACCAATCGTTTTTCAGCTGACATAGACATAATGGATAACACATTACCGTTAACGTTTAGGATAACTCTGAACTCCTTATTTCTGGCGCTTAGTACTCTGATCGTCTGCACAATCAACACACCGTACTTTGCAGCATTCATTGTTCCTGTAGCAATCCTATATTATTTCATTATGGTAATCAAAAATTTCAATAAATTGTTGAAGTTCCCAATACTTACATATTTTACTTAAAGAGGACAAAACAAAAAGCACCAAATTAGATACATGTCTCACTATCTACAGTAGTTTTCAATATTTGGTCTGTCATCTCCCTTCATTCCAAATTAATTATGGTTTCAGAAATTCTATATTCCCACGGCGTCCCAGCTGAAGAGGGTGGAGTCCGTGACCCGGTCCCCGGTATTTAATCACTTCAGTGAGACGGTGACGGGGGCTAGCGTCATCAGGGCTTACAAAGTTCAGGACAGGTTTAAAGAGGAGTCATCACGGAGAGTGGATCAGAATATGGAGCCGTACTACATCAACTTTTCCTCATCAAGGTCAGTATGGTATTCAGTCAGATTTCTTATACTTTTATATGAATAATGTCTTCATCTAATTATGAAACATGTACTAGTAGTAATGAACAAGAAATCTGACATAAAGCTGTTAACTTCTATCGTAGATGGCTTGGAGTGAGACTGGAATTCCTCGGTAACTGCCTCGTTCTGGGCGCCACCATGTTTAGTATCTTCTCCGATCTTAATGGCGCTCTCGTAGGACTTTCAATCACCTATGCTCTGCAGGTAAGGTTAACGTTTTTCTAAATAAATTCTGATTCATTTAAAACATTTTCTGCACAGAGTTTCAAAGTGTTTATTCTTCCAGGCCACAGGAATTTTAAATCTACTGGTTGTAAATCTGACTGATCTGGCAAACAATATCGTTTGTGTGGAAAGAATCAAGGAGTATTACACTGATGTCAAAAGCGAGGTATGGTAAAAAATTAAAAAAGATAAGTGAAACTGTTATCAAGTAATTACTAGTATAAAACTGCATGTTTAATAAAAGTAAAAACTAAATGATTTCAAATGTACTAAAACTGATGATTCACTGCTTCTTTTGTGTAGGCTGAGTGGACCTCTGAGAACAAACCACCCGCTGAGTGGCCTCAGTCTGGACACATTAAGTTCTTACACTACAGAACCCGGTATAGGGAAGGTCTGGACCTCGTCTTAAAGGGTGTGACTGTGACCATCAATCACGGGGAGAAGGTAAGGATAGTTACCGTGACCATCACCCACGGGGAGAAGGTAAGGCAAAACCCGGTATAGGGAAGGTCTGGACCTCGTCCTGAAAGGTGTGACCGTCACCATCAATCACGGGGAAAAGGTAAGTATAGTTACCTTGACTATCAACCACGGGGAGAAGGTAACAAAAAGTTACCATGACCATCAACCACGGGTAGAAGGTACGGCAGAACCCGATATAGGGAAGGTCTGGACCTCGCTCTGAAGGGTGTGACCGTCTCCATTAAACACGGGAAAAGGTAAGCTGAATTTTTTTTACTCTTAGCATTAACCATGGTGAAAAGATAAGTGAAAGTACTGTAACCACGTGGAAAATGTAAGTAGAATTGTTGTAAGTTTTTAACGACGAAAACTAGTTCACTACCATGGCGAGAAGGTAATCAATGTGACGATGGTTTCTATTACTGTAAAACACTTTTTATTCGCGAGAACTTTATTTTCGCGTAATTACACGAGACAGTGTGCTCGCGAAAATTTAATTCTCGCGTACAATAGTATTCCTTAAGATTATATAGAGCAATAACCACAATTCGCCAAAATTTTGTCTCGCTTATCAAGAGTAAATGACTATCTCGCGAAAATAAGGTGTCGCGAAAATTCAGTGATGTACAGTAACCACGGAAAAGAAGGATGTATACAATGACCCTGGTGACTATTAATCACGAGTAAAAGGTGAGTACAGTGACTCTGGTGACAATTAACTACGGATAAAAGGTTGGTAGAGTAACCTTGTTGACGATTAACCACGCTAAAAGGTTAGAATAGTAATCCTGGTGACGATTAACCACGCTAAAAGGTTAGTATAGTAATCCTGGTGACGATTAACCACGCTAAAAGGTTAGTACAGGGACTCTGGTGATGATTAACCAAGGGTAAAAGGTTATTACAGTGATCCTCGGGACGATTACCCACGGGTGAAAGGTTAGTACGGTAACCCTGGTGACGATTAACCACGGATGAAAGGTTAGTACAGTGATTCTGGTGACAAATAATCACCGGTAAAGGTTAGTGCAGTGACTCAGGTGACGATAAACCACAAGTTAAGGTTAGTACAGAGACTCTGGTGACGATTAACCACGGTGAATGGTTAGTACATGTATAGTGGTCCTTGTGATGATTAATTATTGGTTAAAGATTAGTACAGTGATGCTGGTGATGATTAACTACGGGAAAAAGGCTGGTACAGTAACCCTGGTGATGATTAACCTCGCTAAAAGATTAGTACTCTAACAGTAACCCTGGTGACGATTAACCACGGGTAAAAGTTAGTACAGTGATCCTGGTGACGATTAACCCGGGGTAAAAGGTTAATACAGTGACTCTGGTGATAATTAACCACGGCTGAAGGGTCACTACATGTACAGTGACACCGGTGATGATTAACTATTGGTTAAAGGTTAGTACAGTGAAACCTGTCTAATCCGACATGCACTGGGTGACAAATATTGTATCGGAATAGACAGGGTGTCGAATTGCACAGTGTTAAAAACAAGGAAAATACTAAAATGGGAAAGAAATTTTAACGTCGGAATTCACAGTGTGTCGGATTAATCAGGTGTCGGATTAGACAGTTTTCACTGTATAGTGATCTTGGTGGCTGGTGATGATTACCTACGGGTAAAAGGTTATTACAGTGACTATGGTGACGATTAAATCAACCTGTGTTTTTAATGGTCACCGTCACTTTACTAATCTTCCCTAATAATTACAGTCACTATGCTTACATTTTATTAATTCATGATCATCAATTCTCTGCCTATCTTCTTTCCTTGGTTAATGATCACTTTTTCCCTTTTAACCTTCTCTAATGATGGCCATCGTCAGTATGTAAGCTTACCCTTTACCCGTGGTTAATCGTCACCAGGATCACTCTACTAACCTTTAACCAATAGTTAATCATCACCAGGGCCACTATACAGGTACCAACCCTTCACCCGTTGTTAATCGTCACCAGAGTCCGTGTTCTAACCTTTTACCCGTGGTTAATCGTCACCAGGGTCACTATACCAACCTTTAACCAATAGTTAATCATCACCAGTGTCACTATATATGTACTAACCCTTCACCTGTGGTTAATCATCACCAGGGTAACTCTACTAACCTTTTACCCGTGGTTAATCGTCACCAGGGTCACTATACTAACCTTTAACCAATAGTTTATCATCACCAGGACCATTATACATGTACTAACCCTTCACCTGTGGTTAATCATCACCAGGGTAACTCTACTAACCTTTTACCCGTGGTTAATCGTCACCAGGGTCACTATACTAACCTTTAACCAATAGTTTATCATCACCAGGACCACTATACATGTACTAACCCTTCACCTGTGGTTAATCATCACCAGGATCACTCTGCAAACCTTTTACCCGTGGTTAATCGTCACCAGGGTCACTATACTAACCTTTAACCAATAGTTTATCATCACCAGGACCACTATACGTGTACTAACCGCTCATCCGTGGTTAATCGTCACCAGAGTCATTTTACTAACCTTTACTTGTGGTTAATCGTCACCTGAGTCACTGCACTTACCTTTACCAGTGATTATTTGTCACCAGAATCACTGTACTAACCTTTTACCCGTGGTTAATCGTCACCAGGGTTACTGTTAGAGTACTAATCTTTTAGCGTGGTTAATCGTCACCAGGGTTACTTTACTAACCTTTCACCCGTGGGTAATTGTCCCGAGGATCACTATAATAACCTTTTACCCGTGGTTAATCATCACCAGAGTCCCTGTATTAACATTTTAGCGTGGTCAATCGTCACCAGGGTTACTGTACTAACCTTTTAGCGTGGTTAATCGTCAACAGGGTTCCTCTACCAACCTTTTAGCGTGGTTAATCGTCAACAGGGTTACTTTACCAACCTTTTACCCGTAGTTAATCGTCATCAGGGTCACTGTACTAACCTTTTATTCGTGGTTAATAGTCACCTTGGTTACTGTAATAACCTTTTACCAGTGGTTAATTAAAGATTATTATTAAAACCTAATGTCTAATTTGAAGTATATGATATGTGGACATGAAGAAAATAATTAAGTAGCATTATTAACAGTACATTTTTAACTACTGTTATCTGTCTAGTTTTTGTACGGAAACGTGTTTTTGCATTTATCTTTTTTTTTTGTTTACCTGTATTATAGGTTGGAATCGTCGGTCGAACAGGGGCGGGGAAATCTTCCCTGACGCTTTCACTGTTCCGATTGATTGAGAGTGCTGGAGGTGAAATCATTATTGACGGCGTCCGGATAGCAGATATTGGACTCCACGACCTGAGATCTAAAATCACCATCTTACCGCAGGTTACCTCAGTAGTGTCTATAGCCTGTAAAGTGATTTGAAAAAGTTGAAATTATTTTTTTAAAACTCTCTTTGAAACAGAAGAGGCTAATATCATTAATATTGCTTTCAGATATTTTGACTTGAAAAATCCCAAAAATTATATATAACTTGTCATATGTCATGAATTGTATCATGATTATATGTATATATATGAATGTATTTAGGATCCAGTAATTTTCTCGGGAAGTTTGCGGTTGAACCTTGACCCCTTCAATGAATATACCGATCTCCAGATCTGGAAGGCCTTGGAGACCGCCCACCTTAAATCTTTTGTCCAATCATTGACCGGACAACTCCAATACGACTGTGGAGAGGGCGGAATGAACCTTAGGTAGGGATCATTGAAAATTTAGATTTTAACATTTATCATCAAATTTAAAACGATTAAAGCTACTACACAGTTTTAGAGAATGCAAAATTAAGTGATATAACACATGATGTATGGTTTTAAAATGCTTACTGTAACTTGTACTGACCTCCGATATAAAAAAGAATGAAAAAAAGGAATAATCATATCTTGAGTACCTTTCATATAATGGGTTAGGGTAAAAAGACATCTGATTATATTGCCAATACCAAGACATTAGTGTTTTTTGGGATTCAGTGTGGGACAGCGACAGTTGTTATGTCTGGCCCGGACGCTGCTGAAGAAAACTAACATTCTTATTCTGGACGAGGCGACGGCAGCCGTGGATTTCCAGACAGATGAACTTATTCAACAAACCATACAGCGAGAATTCCGGAACTGCACGGTCCTCTCAATCGCTCACCGACTCAACACCATCATGGACTATGACAGGTGAAAATCTAGATAGATTTAGTAAAAAGACAATATCTTTATTGACCTATAAATTAAAACACTATAAATACTACGACTGGTTTACACATTTAGGTATAAATATTCATCGTATAACTTGCTAACACTAAACATTTATTCATTAAACTTTTGTACTGGTATTCCGATATCATTTATGTAATATTTCTTTCACCTTTAAGTATTCAAAAGTAAATTGTATTCAGTTTTCAATTTATACAGGATTATGGTATTGGACAATGGTCAAGTGGTGGAATTCGACAGTCCGGAAAACCTACTGGCTAAAAAAGACAGTATATTTTACAGCATGGCTAAAAACGCGGGACTAGCTACGGACGTGACGGTTAGAGGCCACCGCCATACCCCCTCCCCAACCAAAGTAGAGACCCGAGACAAACCCAGCAGCAGGCCCGGGTCTGCGGCCAGCCAGGAGGGGTCTGGTCCCCGGGCATCCCCCGTACCCCCTCCCCCGACCACGCCCATCAGTCGGGTAGACAGTGAGGAGACACTGCCGCGATCCTCCAGTTCAGAGTTTGAAACTAATGACCACTCCCCAGGTCAGAGGAGAGATTCCACTACAGAGAACAAAGGGGAATCGGAGGTCTGATTCCAGGAGGGGAGGGGTCATTATTTACTGATCAAATTTAAGGAGAAAAGTACTAGAAGCATTATTCATCAACTTATCACCGATGGACATAATTCCATATTGGTACCCGTATCTTCATATGAAGAATAGTTCTATCGCAATTTTCAAGATTTTATCCAAAAATTGACGTCTTATAAGATTAGGAAATAATAATAGATT
>NW_026939080.1:0-8789 GCF_032062105.1 Saccostrea cuccullata | reverse complement strand
GTTAAAAAAATTTAAATTTTTTTAAAAAATTAGCAAATTTTTTTAAAGGGTTTTGTTGTAATAACCCCTGTCAAATCGGAAATAAATTTATCCAGGAGTCTTTACCTTGGCAGTCGATATAACAGAAAATTTGATGTGATATAGGTCTACATAATGAACTTCTGTAACTCCCAAAAACTCGGAATTGTACGTAACACTCTACACAAGGTGGGAAAATGTCGCTAAATAATCCCAGGGCGGGAGTCAAAGGTTAACTATCAAAGGTCCGCTTCTAATTAACAATGAACTTTTTTTTTAAATTTCAACGCACCTTGTACAAAAAATTTAAATCTCACCGACAACTGATACTTTATCGAGTTTTATCTGTTGCATTAAATTAAATAGCTTGTCATGAATTCAAAGCAGTTTATAACTCGGCAATAAAGCTATATAAAGCTACTTAATCATTATTTTAATTTTTCCCGAGCCGGGGCGCAATACATATCTAGAAGTATAAATTTCATTAAAACCAGCTTGACATCATTATAAAAACAAGACAAGATTAAGTTAGAGCAAATAAAATTCATAAGAAAACAACATTGACCTTGTTTATGTCTTTTTATGTCAGTGTAAACTTTTACGGGTGATGTATCAAATATCAATTAAAAAAAGTATCCTATGCATGTAGCAGAACACTTTTGATTCTAACCCTACCAATTTTCTGTCTTATTAACATTTTTTTTTCTTAAACTTATGTTTTCTTAGTTCAATTTGAAAGAAAATATTGATTATGCATGTAAGAAAGATGTTTGGGATATAGGGTAAATTGGAAATGTGTAAATACACGGAGACAATGTCAGAAACCCCATCACATAATATTGATACACAACAGCTTTAAATTAAAAACTTTTAAATTAATGTTACGAAAAATTTTATACAGACAAATTCTTACGGAACCTTACATAAATTTCAGGCATGCATCAATTACTATGCGCATTGGCATTTTTTTTTTCGTACATGTAATTCACATGTAAACAATATCTCATTCATAGTGAAATGAAATGCATGGGAATCTGTTTTTGTCTCTACACCAACGGCCCTTTTACTGATACCATAACCTTTACTTCAACATTAAACTCCTAACAACAAATCTGTGTCGGAATTTTATAAGAAGTCGTAACAAAGGACTTAATTAAATTCACTGAAAAAATATTTACATATTTTGCATTACATCTGTTGAAGGGAGAAAGTTTAAAGCCCTTGTAATACAAAGTTTACGAATCCAGATATTAAAATACAAGTCGGAAACATAGGGATAACTAAAATGGATTTAAATTGTTATTCAATGCAGCTTAATCTGGGAAGTATGCATTGAATGGCCAGTCATTTTTCATATGCACACAGATGGATTGCATTATTTTTTTAATCAACCATCCGTGATATACATGTACGTACTACGTACTGTATTTTAAAATTTAAAAAAATCAAAATCTTTTTACTTCTTAGTAATATTGAACCAGCCAGTGTCCCCGAGATTTCAACTTAAGTATACATAAGTAATTCATTTCATAATTAAATGGGGTTAACAATAGGTCAGCATACTTAACAAACGATAAAATAAAAACTAATTCCCCAGATTTCACACATTTCAGTATTGACTACATTATCCTCCCAGTCTACCTATATTTGACCCGACTGTGGCGTTAAATTAACATCTCGGTAGACAAGAGAGGAAAGCGTTCCTCATTTTGTACACAGTCCAGATTTACGGCGGCAAGGCAGGACCAAACAAACACTGAGCATCATTTTGTTTTTTTTTTTCAATGAATGTGAAAAATAATAAATTGCAGTGGCGGAGTTAGACGGGGCGGGAGAGGGCACCTTTTATGTTTAAAATATACACAAGATTAAATAAATAATTTTTTGGCACGGCTGTGGGTCCTTACCCCGATCCAAAATCCCCCCCCCCCCTCTTTTCAAGATTCCTGGATCCGCCACTGAATTGTACATTCCGATGAGGACATATCGGGAATTTGTATTTCAAATCATTTTGTTTACAGTTACATGTAGATCATAAAATCTCCATTATGGTTTTTTATACCCCCCGCTTGAAAAACGGGAGAGTATATAATAATCGGTATGTCCGTCCGTCTGTCTGTTACGCTTTGGGGTACCCATCTCTTATCCGCAACTCCTTTCATACCACAAAAGATTGCTTTTGTGCACCTATTTTTACTTTTTGATCTGACATATATTTTGGGTTTTCCAGAGCAAAACATGGACACTGCCATTATATTCATATTGAAGGCGGGGGTATCATTTAGTGAGCTCATTGCTCACAGTACCTCTAGTTTAACTTTACATGTATCACTTGAATAGCCTGATAATCATTGAAATAAAACTGTAGACAACACGTAACAAGAGGCCCATGGGCCACATCGCTCACCTGAGTAACTTGGGTGATGAAGTTCTTTACCCGATTTCCCCTCTTGCTATACCTATCATGCCCCCCCCTACACCCTCCCCATTCATGATTTTAATACTTTAGAATCTACACTACCCAAGGATGCTTTCACATAAGTTTTAGCTTTCCTGGCCCAGTGGTTTTTGAGAAAAAGATTCTTAAAAGATTTTTCCTAATTTCTATGTAAAACTTGAATTCCCTATTGTGGCCCCACCCTACCCCTGGGGGTTATGATTTTAACAATTAAATATCTACTCTACCCCAGGATGCTTACACATAAGTTTCAGCTTTCCTGGCCCAGTAGTTTTTGAGAAGAAGATTTTCAAGTATTTGTTCTATATATTTCTATGTAAAACTTGGATTCCCTATTGTGGCCCTGCCCTACCCCTGGGGTCATGATTTTAATAATTTAATATCTACTCTACCCCAGGATGCTTACATATAAGTTTCAGCTTTTGAGGCCCGGTGGTTCTTGAGAACAAGATTTTTAAAGATTTGTTCTATATATTTCTATGTAAAACTTGAATTCCCTATTGTGGCCCCGCCCTACCCCCGGGGGTCATGATTTGAACAATTTAGAATCTACACTACCCCAGGGTGCTTCCACATCAGTTTTAGCTTTCCTGGCCCAGTGGTTCTTGAGAAGAAGATTTTTAAAGATTTGTTCTATACATTTCTATGTAAAACTTGAATTCCCTATTGTGGCCACGCCCAACCCCCTATGGTTTTAACAATTTAATATCTACACTACCCAAGGATGCTTCCACATAAGCTTTCCTGGCCCTGTGGTTTTTCACCAGAAGATTTTTAAAGATTTGTTCTATACATTTCTATGTAAAACTTGAATTCCCTATTGTGGCCACGCCCAACCCCCGGGGGTCATGGTTTTAACAATTTAATATCTACACTATCCAAGGATGCTTCCACATAAGTTTCAGCTTTCCTGGCCCTGTGGTTCTCGAGAAGAAGATTTTTTAATGATCCCACCCAATTTTTGTCTTTTCTTGATTATCTCCCCTTGTAAGGGAACCTAGCCCTTCATTTTTACAATTTAAACTCCCCTTCCCCTAAGGATGCTTTGTACCAAGTTTGGTTAAAATTGGCCCATTGGTTCTTGAGAAGAAGTCGAAAATGTGAAAAGTTTACGGACGGACGGACGGACGGACGGACGACGGACAAAATGTGATCAGAAAAGCTCACTTGAGCAGGTGAGCTAAAAACCTTAACTTTATATTTATAATGAGATGAATACATATAAATGAACATTTTTAAAGTTACAATAATCTAGGATTTTGTGTGGCGGATTTCAGCGGGGTGGATCACAACATAAATCCAGTCTGTATCTCCGGATAACACTGTCTCTACATGCGGAGAACACGTGAGTCCCGTCACACTTGACTGAATACACGGGGTCACAGTCTGACCCCGTCAGCTCCACTCGAGCGTGAAACTGAGAGTCTGTATAAAAACAGGAACCATCACCTAAAAGAAAAACCGGGATATAAGAATTTTAGTGTATCTTTCAGGTCATGTGACGAACCTGTTCATACGTTTTAAGAAAATTGGATCACAAAAACAAAATATGCATTTAGCGCAGTTTTTACAATTCAACTACACTGTAAAGCAAGTGAAGAACTGCAAAATATGAGTGCCAGAATACAAAGGTTGTACTTGTATGTATGATTTGTTTTTAGTTTTTACGCAAGCGTCTAAAGTGTGGAATGTTAGCCCCCCACCCCCTTTAATTAAAAAAAAATCTAATTTCCCCATCAATCACATCTACATGTATATCATTATGTCATTCTATGCAAACAATTTGTATGTTTTCTTATGTTTAGAAAATGGCCTTTACTTAGTATAATAAAAAAATACACTACTCGTACTTGTGTACAAATATGATTAAATGATGACTCTCCAACAACAAGAAGGTAGTTTGACCAGGGACATATATACATTTACTAGTTTATACGTCCCTCGTTTGACATTTTAGGCACTGTAGATCACCAAATTTTCGAGACACCTTATTTTCGCAAGATAGTCATTGACTCCTTATAAGCGAGACAAAATTTTCACGAATTGTGGTTATTGCTCTATATAATCTTAATGAATACTATTATACGCCAGAATTAAATTTTCGCGAGCACAAGGTCTCGGGTAATTACGCGAAAATAAAGTTCTTGCAAATAAAAAGTGATTTACAGTATTTTTACTACATAGAGTATAGATTAAATTCAGATACTATAAATATCTCATTGACTCAATAACTCATTGTCTTTAGACAGAACACCATAGACATCTTATAGAATTGAGGGAAATTATAAAATCAGTCATCTAAATATGATTACAGTGGCTTACCTGTGCCAGTAAAGAACCCTCCATTGTATGGACAGAAACACAACACAGCAGAACGGCTATCCTTCCATTCCTTCAGAGGAACTCTGAAGAAAAATTTAAAATTAACTACATTAAAACTTTTTCTTAAGAATTCAGAAGCAGAACTTTAAGATTCAGAATGAAAGATTTATAAATTAAAGTACAAAAATAGACCTTATGATGGAATTTGATTTTGTTACAACACCTGTAAACCTTAACATATGTACACTGTAATTCCAGAGTTTTAAAAAAAACTGCAATTGTGAAAAGAATTCAAGGGAAGCAACTCCAATATGGAATATTCATCCTTATTTATAACTAGCTAGCCTAAGTAGATAAACCTGCTTATTTTCACCATAACTGTCAGATTTATCTTCCTTTATTTCTGAGTGAGCAAAATGTGCATAGTATTGCAGAATTCCTCTACAATCATGTATTTTCTTTATGTAGAACTTTCTTTAGGTTTATAACAACAGTTTTGTTTTACATTACAAACCTGATATTGCGTAGGTCTAGGACTGTTATGTGTCCGTCCTGTGTTCCTATGATGGCTGTAACGTCTGACAGAAACTGACAACAGTTGACAGGGCCGTGGGCAGGAAACTCAAATACCTACAAAATACAATAGGTAAACTCAGAAACCTACAACACACAGCATTGGTGAATAAATATCCGCTACAAAAAAATCACGAACACCATTTATAGAATACACCATCATAAGAACCCATGATTTCCTTCTTCATTGCACAGAGAAAACCCTTGTGTTCTGCCAGTGAGAATATATGCATGTATGTGCATGTTTCCTTGGTACAGTGTATACTGTATAACTTATTGGGTCATTCATTCCTGGCTTAATTACACATATTGCCACATCCTCAGGGAAGGGTTTGTGATCAATCCTTCTCCTCTGAATGTGACATTACCAGCTTAATTAAGTATGCATACATGTACTATGGTAGAAATACATTTTTCCGTGTGGTATTAATTTTCGCTATGAAGGCAGTCACAAATTTTCTGTGGAAACTTGTCCAACTGAACCTAATATACTTGTTAGGCATGTAGTGCAAGTCTAAGAAATCACATATTAAATTTCGACCCGCAGATTAAACAGAAATAGAGATTCCACGAAATTTTGATCCCATGGAAAAAAAATACTTCTATAGTATGTGAAAAACAACTACATGTACATTGTATATACCTTTTTCCGAGTCTGGAGTCCGTAACCTTGTACTGTAGAATTCTCACAACCAAGTAGGAGTAGCTTCCCTTGTGTGCCAACCTCTCTATCAGCTGAAAACAGAAGACATTTAAAAAATAATTAAATCCACTTAACTTTTACAATTTTTTGTCTTTTATAGTTTTTGAGGCAATGATTTAAAAGGTAAAGGGACAAAGGCCCAAGTGTATAAATTATTACACTGTAGTATGATACAGTTTACTATACATGCTATAGCAACCTTGAAAATTTTAATTATAAGCATACTGCATGTAAGTATATATACAATATATGTAAGTAATAGTATTTTCTGAGACTTCGGTTACTGAACTTACTGAAACTTGAAATTCGTTTCACGGGTCAATGATTGCACTCATTTAAGACTCTTTAATAAAACAAAATTGTTGGTCCTCTGTCATTTAATGTCTGTGAGTTTACTCATCAATGCTTAACTTACTTTAATATAATGCCTGCTAGATTGCTGGACCCCTCTCCAAGACTCATTGTGTATACTTAATTATAAAAGCTAAACGTTGTATGCTTATTATTATGCTTGTACAAGACTTGGTGAGAATACTGATTTATAAAAGCTACATGTATACCAGTAAGTACACTCATTTGTAAATAAGATAAGTCTTGATTGCTGGACCCTGACTCCCGACTCAGTACCTTTAGTTAGTTTTAGATGCTACACTAGATAAGCCTCCTTACTTGTTGGCTGGTCCCCGGCCTCCAGACTGAGTGAGTTCTCTACATTCTGGAGACAGCAGCAGTTGACCTCACCTCCGTTCTCGTCGTACGACCTGAGACACGACTGTTGACCCACGTCCCACAGCCTGGCTGACCCGTCTTTACCACACGACACCACATTCCTCCCTCGGTCCACCATTGCAGTGTCGTTTATTGCTACAAGAAAGAAAGGTGAGGTGTGCCAATCATTATTCATAAATGTATGGACTACATTTTGCAATCTTTGAAAACACAAACACATATTTCATATAATTATGTCTGCAGATTATCTGATTAATGATCTCCTTTTGATATGAGTTACATGTCCTGTGTCCTGTTAAGGTGGCAGCACACATTCCTGTCTCCTCTGACCAGATTTTTGCCTTACCTGCCCTGTGCCCTCTTAAGGTGGCAGCACACTTTCTGGTCTATGCTGACCAGATTTTTGCCTTACCTGACCTGTGCCCTGTTAAGGTGGCAGCACACTTTCCAGTCTATGCTGACCAGATTTTTGCCTTACCTGCCCTGTGCCCTGTTAAGGTGGCAGCACACTTTCTGGTCTATGCTGACCAGATTTTTGCCTTACCTGACCTGTGCCCTGTTAAGGTGGCAGCACACTTTCCAGTCTATGCTGACCAGATTTTTGCCTTACCTGCCCTGTGTCCTGTTAAGGTGGCAGCACACTTTCCAGTCTATGCTGACCAGATTTTTGCCTTACCTGCCCTGTGTCCTGTTAAGGTGGCAGCACACTTTCCAGTCTCTGCTGACCAGATTTTTAGCTGCATGTCTGCCCCTCCACTGAGGACCACGAGGCCCGAGGGGAAAAATCCACAGGTGTAAACATCACCGTAGTGACCAACAAATTCCCTCTATAGATAACAAAGAAAAGCCATTACTGATGTAGACAAACAAATACAAAGAAGAGTGAATTTTGAGGAAAAATATCTTAGCAATGTTCCAGGGTAGGCAAGAGATATAAAAAATCATTACCATCAATTTAGGTGGGAAAAATATATCCCTGTAATACTATAAACACTTACTATCTTAAATAATGATCAAAATATAGAATAGGGCAATCAAGGATCTATTAAATAGCTAGTCTGCTAATCAGCAGCAAATCAATAAGTACCTAGAGAGAAAATTATTTTTTTTTTAAATTGCAATTTTTGAGTGAACATGGTGAACATGCTTATTACAGCAAAACTGGGGTATAACGAAGTCATCGGGACCTTCGAAATTACTTCGCTATATTCCTAATTCATTATATCCGCATAAAAATACATTAAATTTATATAGCTGGGGATCCAAGATGACTTCACTATATCCCAAAATTCGCATTATCCGCGTTCGTACTAAACGAGTTTTGCTGTACATAAAACTAAAAAAAAGCAAATATTAAAGGGTAAATATACGTAAAACAAGAGTAACCTACCCTGACTTCTCCTGTGTCTGTCTGCCATAGTCGTAACTTTCCTTCTGAGTCAGCTGATACACCAAGTCCTCCCTCTGTAACGTCAAGACTGACCACCTTAAATATACAAATATCACAACTTACCACCTTATAGTGTTAAATCTAGACCCTAAAAAGGGCATGGTAATCAAGGAATCAAAAGGGCACTTTGTCGCGACAGGATCTCACGAGGGCACTTTTAAAACAAATGTTTTAAAATGTCTTTATAAAGATTATATTAATCATTAATTTTTACATACTTTAACATGTTTAATTACTCTAATATCCTTTCATATTTATATTTAAACAAGTAATTTAAAGATAAATTCATATATCTGTATTCCATTCATTTTTTTTTAATAACAACACAATTAGCACACCTGGGCTGACATGACAATTATTGAAACAAAAAAGGATATAAAAAAGGCATTTACATCCTATTTCTTTAATCAAAAAAGTAGTAAGGTTACACTTGAGTAAGTAATGGTATTAATTTAGCTGAAACATCTTCAAAAATTATTAAAGTTTGGAGGTATGATTTTTTTTTTTACCTGCTTGGACTGTATTATTTGTGTACT
>NW_026939079.1:0-8755 GCF_032062105.1 Saccostrea cuccullata | reverse complement strand
CATGTTTCTGCTAATATATATATAAAAAAGTTCATCTATATAAAGTTATAAATATGATTATTTTGGATTAAGACAAAGAAAATTGTCTATCATTTAAAATTCAATTAATATATAAGGTGACCTGAGGTCTCCGTATTGATATCGATGAATTTACTTTTGTGCCTTTAATACCTGAAGAGTTCCTAGAATGTTTTATTACTACGCAAAATGACGAACTATTTGCGGGGGACCCCAGGTCCTATTTCAGCGTACGTTTTATCCTTCTGCAAGTCAATATCCAAGGTCAAATATACGAAGATGTCGATATCCAAAGAATGGTATTTAAGTCAAACGTCTAGGTCAAATGGTCAAATAAATGGTCCCAAAGGGAAGGTTTTGACACATGAAATACACATATAAACTAGAAAAGTTCTAGCACCAACCATACAAAACTTAGGGGAGGGTTTTAATATTTAAAAAGTGAGCAAAACTCCAAGGTCTAGGCTAAAAAGTACCAAAAGAAAGGTCTTGTCACAAGGAAATTACATGTGAAATATAAAAGTCCTAACATCAACTGTTCAAAACTTAAGACCAAGGTCAATGTTCAAGGTAAAATTTTGCAAGGTACTAATCTTTCAAAAGTTATGGACAAGGTTAAGTGTTTTAAAAGCTAGTTTATCTCCAAGGTCAAGTTCAAAGAAAGGTCTTGTCTCAAGGACAATATCTATGAAATATGAAAGCCCTGTCCAAGAGTGATAATGAAGGTAAAGGTTTTTAAAAAGTATGTACAATTTTTTTGAGCTCAAGAGAAGGTCTTTTCACAGGAAAGTTCTTGCACCAACCGTTCATAAGAAGACCAAGATTAAAATGTATCAAAAGTAGATCATACTCCACGGTCAAGAATAATTTAAAACTATCTGAACTCAAGAAAAGGTCCTTTCATAAGTAATATACATGTAAAATATAAAAGCAACAGCACCAACTGTTAAAAATATATAGCCAAGGTTAATATTTGGTAATTTTTTCATCAGTTGGACAAACCTTCAAGAAGTCAAATATGTTGGTACCCAAAGCAAGGTTTTATCACAGGAAATATAGATGTAAAATATATATAGCCCATAGCTCCCGACCAATCCAAAGTTATGGGCAAGGTTAAAGTTTTTGCGAACTGTCCGTCGGTCGTTTAAACTATCTGTCCGTTAATCTGTTTTCCGCAAAAATTTTAACCTTGCCCATAACATTTGATTGATTAAGACTATGGCTTTCCTATTTCACATGTGTATTTCTTGTGACAAGATCTTTCTTTGAGTCTCATCGAATATGACCTTTTGACCTTAAAGTCTGACCCAGTTTATCAAAATCTTAACCAACATTTACCTTGGCCATATCTTTTGAACACTTGGCCCTAGGGTTTTCATACTTCATGTAATCCTTGTGACAAGACCTTTTATTGGATACCAGCAACTTTTACCCTTTGACCATGACCTAGGAGTTTCATCTACTTTTCCATTAACTTTAACCTTGGCCATAACTTTTGAACAGTTAAGGCTTAGGCTCTCGTACTCCTCATGTTTACTTTAAAAAATAAACTTGGAAATAGCTTTTTAATGCCTAGGTCACATTTCCCGGCCGGTAGCCGTAGACCGGTGGTAATCGTTGGTAATCCGTGGTGTTAGCGATGCCCCAACATCGGTACACATCGGCCTAGTAGTCCTTAAAGTGTCAGTCACATTATCCAGCGTATACGATGAGCAACCAATGCGTTTTATGATAAAAATGGCGTGGTTGCCGGCCGAACTTACAAAGGTTCGGCGATGCATTTCTAATCATAAAACGATGTTCCAGGATAATCGGCCGATGTATATTATATCGCTCATACATTAGTGAACATCCTTCGTACATCGGTCGACTACGGGCCAATGTTTGGACGAAAATCGACCGGTGATCGGCAGTTATCTGTTGAACACCACTCAACCCCCAGATGACCTCTGATTCAACGGATATTGGACGATGCTCGGCCATACATCAGCCGATCTTTGAAAGATGTGTTAATGATGGGTTACCGATGAGGAGCGATGTGAGGCATCGTTGGAGACATCGCTGAATTTTAACTACGAATTATTTCCTACCGATGACCCCACCGATTCGCTAAGATGGCCTCAGTCACCGTCCGATCACTAGTGGTGCCCGGCCGGCATTCATGCCATTTTCATCAAAAAACTCATCGGTTTCTCATCGTATACCCCATCGCTGGATAATGTGACTTATACTTTACGGTTAGGACTAGGGCTTTCATACTTCACATGTCATCCTCGTGACAAACATTCCTTTTGATACCAGTAACTTTGACCCGTTAACCTTGACCTTGGAGTTTGACCTACCTTTTAAAAAATTTAACCTTTTGATCAGGTGGTCTTAGGACATTCATGTATTTCTAGAGAAAATACCTTACTTTGGGTATCAACATATTTGAATTGAATTTGAGAAAGTTAAGCCTTCGCTATAAGTTGCCATACGAGGGGATCAGTGTTTCACAAACACATCTTGTTTGGACAAGCCGTTAACTTCATATATGACTCTTTCTACTACTTACATGGGTATATCTCCAGAGAGACGGATGGAGTGACTGGAGTTCATATCTAGAGGACCCCCTGATTCCTCACTGGATCCGCCACTGAAGATTGTAAGCAACCACGCAATTTATTTACTTTTAGTGAGACTCAAGACGAAAACCAAAATCACAAGTGTTATTTTTAAGTCATTCTTAGTCTAGAGGTTACAAAGAACATATTTTGCTTGTATTACCTTAGTTTCACGTTATATTATCTTTTCAGCTAGGGAAAATGAACATTTTATGGATCTAATTGAATCTTTGACCTGAAGGATGAAGAGATACACACTAAAAGGTTTTTTGATATTGGTATAAGATAAGATTTATTGAGACTTATTTTGGGCTCTTGAGGGCAAACAAGTAAAGAATTTATAACACAAAAAAGAAGAAAGTTAAAATTGATAAGAGCAACATGGTGAAATAGAAAAGGGGGGATTAGCAATAGCAGATGAGGATTATCTATAATGAATGTTTTGGGACATACATACTAGTAATTAATATACGTAAAGAACAGTATATAACATGTATATTTTTACAAGTGTATATTAAGTAGATTACATAATGCAGTAGTTTTTTTTTTGTTAATTGTTAAATTTTTTTCTTACTTCGAACTCACTAACACTCAACAGACTTTGTTTTTATTTGTTTAAAACTTTAAAATATTTTATCAATTTTATTTTTTTAATATTGCAATTTCCAAGATCGTGATTTCTTCATATACGTTATATAGCAAAAAGTTCTTGGGAATGTTCTCAGGTCTATCTCAGTAAGTTGATAAAATAATAGAATAAGATATTTGTTGTCTACATATACTTGACACTCTTAATAAGAAGTACTCGTGTGAATTGTGAAAGCTGGGCGGACGGAAAGTCAAATAGCAGGAACCCTTTAATTAGCTATAGGGAGTTCATTTACGTTTTCTGCTAATGAGAGCTAACCAACATGCCATTTTTTCTAAATTAATCAAGTGTCCATCACAGTACACGTGTAATTGCTTCTTCTAAACTGCGCTGAAAAACTAGGGGCAATGTCTCTGAATAGAAAATTATACAATTGCCAGATTGTCAAAATCAATATGCATGATTAGAAATATGATCACTGCTGCAATAGACTAAATCAAGAATTGTTAAATCTTGAAAATAGTACTCTCCTGAGCATATCTTGTACTTCACTAAACTAAAACAAAATTGTTCACATTTGGAATGGAGTCCAGCACTAAAGAGACGCAGCGGCATTTATGGCTACTGGTGGGAATCGCGTTTAGAACGATTTCTGTTTAACCAATGATGGTAGTAGAGTCTGTCTATTAAAATAATTCAGGGGAATCTTGTTGAAATTTACAATTCTTTATATGACAACATTGAAAAATTATTATATCAAAAAAAGAGAAAATTTCGGTTTCTGTAATTTTGATGACTTGGGAAAACTTGCTATTCTTAAACAACGAGGTTAGGGTGTTCGATCCATTCAACCATTTTACTTCAATCCCCACGGTGTTGAATTATTTTTAAACGTTTGTTTGAATTATAAATGTATGCAGAATATGTGCATATGTACTGAAAACTTATTTATTGAGCCAAATATCTAATTAATGTAATTAAGTCCTTTGGATACAGTAGTTACACTGATATTTGCTAGTTGCTACCATATAATTACTACAGTAACTATAATATGGTTATTTCATAAATCATTTTGAAAGGCAAAAAATAATATATTTAGTTTCTCTTTTTCAAATCACGATGCAGACTCAAGTAAACGAATCATTCCACATGTAAATTAAACCATTTGAAAGTAAAATGATGAAATTTTATATATAGTATTGCCAGTGCGCCCTCTCTGGAAGAATTTGGTAATATAAAATGTAAATTCTTTTAAGAATATGCGTATTATCATATAATATTGCAGATATTTTGTGGCGAAATAAAACCTGTCAGATATGCATATGCTGTGGTATTGATCAGTGTTACATTTATAATCTGGCAGTAAGTTTTAACTGACCTTCTTTCTGTTCCTCAGTCCTTAACGAGAGTAAGATTCCCTCCTTGGTGCTACTATGTCAATAGATGAAGAGCTTCGTATTTTACATGATTGAAATAATCCACAATAAAGAAATAACAAGAGTCATAAAGCCTCGGCGGGAACCTAACCTGCGCCGCGTCTGCCCTGCCATGATAACATGCTGACCGGTCTCTCTTTCTTTATACCGTCTTACGAGCATTATATGCAAGTAAATTACCACACTTCTTATAATTACAATATAAATAAGAATGATGATAAACTACTAAAATGTTGATTTCAGAATGTAAAATCAATAAATTGTAATCAATTTTTCTTCACGAGAGTTTCAGCTTAGTTAGATCTTGTACAATACTTGTAATTAAGAAATGAGTTCTCAAGAACATTGGCACATAACGATAAGATGTACAGACAGTGCAGTGTGTCTTATAATTAATACGCCGGTGTAACGTTGAATATTGACCCGAGTTGAAAATTGACCCGGGGGTCATTTTTCAACGTTGAATATTGAACCAGGGTCATTTTTCAACGTTGAATATTGAGACTAAAAGTCGTTGAATTTATACCCGGGGTCATTTTTCAACAGCTTGATAATTTTTTTTCTTACACCTGATGACGTCAACAAGTTGAAAATTGACCCTGTTGAATATTGACCCCACTTCAATTTTGAACATTTTTTTTTTAGCTGGGAAGTTGTTTTACGGGATTTATCAGTATATTTCGGTTTCAATTTTTTCCCTTTTCAAGAATAATAGAAATAAACATACAGTATCACCCCGTGTATGTATGTACATTTTGATCAGTGCACGGTTTCAGTTATTTTCGCAGAGGCGTAGCAACAGGTGGGGGGGAGCAGGGGAGCCTGCCCCCCCCCCCCCCACTTTTTTTCTCAACCTTACCTATACTATAGCAAATGTTAATTGAAAACCTGGATGGCCCCCCAGTTTTAGTGATGTGTCGAAAATGGAGTATTAGAATTGGAACTGAAAGTAGTTTACACTGAAAAAAGTTAACCTCTACCCCCCCCCCCCCCCCGAAGAAATAGGATTTTCGACTTTCAACTCCCCCCCCCCCTATTTTTGGGGTATCAACTTTTTCAGGTAAGTAAAAATAAATTTCCTCCGGCTGCCCCCCCCCCCCCACACTTTCAAAAACGATGCTACGCCACTGCTTTAAGCATGACCACTTTATTTTTGAAAATATACTCCTCAAAAAAAGAAACGCATCGTAGAATTAAAGTGACACATTGAACATAAAGATTATTTAGTAAAATGATGCATTGATAAAACAGAAATGTGGTAAGCAACAGAAATACTATCTAAATGTCATAATTACTCAACAGTTTTAAAATAATAGTCAGTTTAAGACCATTAAAGATCAATATCTGGTATGCCCCCCGCAGACACAAATGATAGCCACAAACGGCATCTAATGGAAGCAAATGTGTGTAATAAAAACTGTATAGGAATACTCTCCCACTCCAAATGTAGAACTTTAGTCAGCTGTTGCAGAGTCTGGGGATGCGATTGTCTTTGGCAAATCATGTCAATCCATTTTGTCCAATGCTGATTAATTTGGATTAAATCTAGCAATTTAGATGACTATGACTGAAACAGGTTGTTGTTTCTTTGCAAGAATAGGTGTGTCAAACGAGCCATATGTGGCTGTGTATTGTGAGATTGCAATATGGCTCTAGGATGCTACAAAATTGAATGGGTATGTGTAGGTAGAACATGGTTAGAGTACCTTTTTCCATCAAAGTCCATTGAATTTGAACCAAATCAATCTTACTTTCTTATAATACAATTTTCCATATCATTACACTACCACCACCAACTTTTTTAACGTCCTGGAGACAGTTATCTATCTTACCTTCATTAAAAAGCATTAGCACTCTTAAACTTATAAGAGGCTTTCAGATAAACATTCTGGACTAGTAGGTTAACCAAAATGTTCAGCAGTGATGCTGTGGTCATACTCTATTGATCTGAGATCTTTGAAGTCGATATTTGAGGTTTTGTGGGGTCGGAACAATGACATGAATAATCCTCTTGCAATAATTCGTAGTCAACTGAAAACGGTCTTGTTAGATGATCTGTGCAGTTCAGGGATAGCTAATGCTTTATATGACGTCCTTGCATTACAGTCATGCAATTTGCGTAATCCTCGGAAGTGATGCTGTGCTGCTGATGTCACACGTAGTCTACCATATTTTTTGCGAACATTGGGTGTTCGATGTTAATGGTTTATGTTTTATAGGTTAGACATGGTCTGTGTGTAACATTAAAACCTCTTGCAATTGTAGATTGGGGTACCCCTGCTTCCAGTCGGCCATTTTCCTTTTTGTGCCACGCAACATTCAGATGCAGCAATTTTAGGAAACGTCATTTTTCAGATAAAACCAGATTCAAAATATTGAGAACCCCCGCTTTTGATAGCCCCTTTGTACCTGAAGGAATTGCATCGGAATTCCACAAATGAAAATTGAGATCAAAATTTTGGGGGAAATTTTGCAAAATCAGGTCTTTTTTGTCTGTGAGACTTGTAGAATAGCTGTAAAGTTAACAATTGCATTAAAAAATCATTTGTTTCACTCGAATACATCGTCTCCATACAAAAATAAAAGGTATGACAAAACTATAACCAATTTTAGGGCATTGTTCCTACTATGCGTTTCTTTTTTTTGAAGAGTATACTTTCAAAAATCCATGGCATCCATAAATAACTACAAAACAACGAATAGGTACGACGGCGTATGCGTGCCATTTTAACGATGTAGAATTTTTTTTTAAATCGTTTGAACGATTTAAGAAAACGTTTGTACAATTTAATAAATCGTTTGTACAATTTGTTTGTTAATCGTTTGTACAATTTATTAAATCGTTCATACGATTTATCAAAATAGTTTGTACGTTTTTATAAATCGTTTGAACAATTTAGGAAACCGTTTTTACGATTTAAGAAAACGTTTGAACGATTTTAAAAAATAGTTTGTACGATTTAATAAATTGAACAAACGATTTAATAAACTGTACAAACGATTTAACAAACAAATTGTACAAACGATTTACTAAATTGTACAAACAATCTTTAAATCGTACAAACGAATTATTTAATCGTACTAACGACTTTTTAATCGTACAAACGACTTTTTAAATTGTACAGACGATTTATTAAATTGTACAAACAATTTGTTAAATCGTACAAACGTTTTTTAAAATCGTTCAAACGATTAAAAAAAATAATAATAAATTGTTAAAATGGCACGAATACACCGTCGTACGTTTCCTATTCGATGTCATTAATATTTAAAACAATCGGTTGCTAGTCGCTAATTTTGTCATTCCTATTCGATAATTTCATCTTTTTAATCGATGATTATTTGGTTTATATGCAATAAAGTTGTTGTTCGAAAACATGCTACCATCATTTCTATTCGAAAAAAATACGATTCCTATTCGATAAACTTCTCATCTTATTACATAATTTTATCTCTATGATCTCTTATGCGATGTTTTTTTTTAAAATTCTTTTTCAATAATTGCCATGATTGCATTTAACATTATTATCGAATATAAATCATTTTATCACATAGATTGACAAAACAAAATTTGAAAATAATGGGAACTAGTGCTAATTGTAACGGGGACCGTTACAGATGTTCCCCAAACGCTCCCCAACTCCCTTTTGGTGCCATATTCCCTGTAATCTCTATTAAATAAGAAATACTTAATGGAATTTAAACTTAATCAAGGTCTTCCCAGAAGAATACAAAATATATTTAAATTTAAGCATTGTACGCGTGTTCATGTGCGTAACGGCCATATTATTTGTCTACACTATCTATATATTTTAATATACTTGATATCAAAGATGTTATCCAAAATATTAAAAAATACTCTCATTCGAGTGTATTTTTAATTTTACTAATTTCACGTGCACGCACGTGCAAACAAGTGCATGATGAATACACCTTCTTGTAGGAGTCCCTTATATTTATCTATGTTCTAAATCCCATCCTGTTTGGTTGAAAAACAAGGGAGTTATAGCCATTTGAAGTTTCAGCCAATCAGATTACAGCACCATGCATGCGCGTGATTTCATGAATTTTTTATCTTAATCGTAATGAAGGATATCTTAATAATGACT
>NW_026939078.1:0-8708 GCF_032062105.1 Saccostrea cuccullata | reverse complement strand
GAATCCTGAAAAAATAAAAAAAATAATGTCTTAGTTGAAAAAAATTGTTATATAATATAAGCTTGATGGAATTCTAAATATAGACAAAAAGGGTATAAATACAAGGTGTTACATCAGATTTTGACTTTTCATATTAACCATGGGTAACACCTCCAGTAAAGAAAAGAGTAAGGGAATGAGTAAAATTCAGTTTGGAAAGAGACTTCTTTCAGAGAAAGATGTAGACAGAGGAATACCAGTTAAAATAAAAAAAGATGGCACTATTGAGATCATTTCTCAAGAAGAATATAACCAATTATGTCCAGAAAAGGGTGATCCTAATGTTGTCAGAGATAACATAGAAAGACCCTTGATTGCAGAAGAAGCCAATGAAGAATATAACCATTTATTACCAAAAGAGGGTTAGAATTACTTGGATTACCCTGAAAGACCCTTGACTAGAGAAGAAGCTAAGTTTATAGATGATAAGAAAAAACAGTTGTCAGAAAAAAAAGATTGACAAAGACACAGGATTTTAAACCCACAAAACCATTGGAGATACAAGGATTACAAGATACAAGGATTAATGGAGGAAGTCCAAACTGAACTCTTGGAAGACATTAAGGCTCATTATGAGAGTAACTTTCCAGTGTTTGTTTATTACAAAATTATGTATTCTGATTAAAAAAAAAAAAATCACTTTCATTTGTTGTGCCTTTGGCCATTTAAATTGACCTTATGGTCAAGATTGTGATATATACACTCTGATAATCATCTATGATGTCTCTATGATGTTTACCTCAAAAGATTGAATCAGGGTATTTGTGTTCAAAGAGCTGAAGAAACTATACAGACAGATCTAAGATGTTGGAAGCATACATATTAATGAGGTTAAAGGAGATATAACACTAGATTATTAAAAAGAAAGAACACAAACTCATAGAAATGATATTGAAAGTACCTTTTATGAATAAAGTGTCATGCTCCAAGGTATTATTTTTATGAACAGGAGAAGGTTTACAGCAGTCCCATACACTCATAAGAAGATCTTGGGTAGTAGAAACACCAGAAAAATTTATTTCCATACAATCAGATCATCTTACATCAGTTATAAGGTTACAATATTTATACATAGTCAAGAGGGTCATTAAGATTTCTTTTCTGGTCATCCTAATGAGCCACATTATAGTATTCTTTCTCTTTGATATAATGTTAATATTAAATGGAAAATTCAGAATTCATCAGCAATTGAAATCAAAACTTCCTATCTTTACCAATTATGCTATTAAGGAAGCTGGGGGTTAACACATTAGCCATATTTAACTTATTCTATAAATATGTTATCTTCAGCTGTTAACTATCATTTGGCAAAGAAAAATTTCATACATTTTAGATTTAAAAATTTGATCATGAATTTTTATGCCTTTTCTTCTTCTTCTAAAGGATATCAATAGAGTTTAGACATGACCATGACCACCAAGCCCTCTTTATTTTAAAAAAATCATATATCATTTACTTATCAATTCAAAAATATAAAAATGCATATGTAAATAAATAAATAAAAATTACAATTGTATCTCATTGAAACTTTACCTTCAAGTTTGTGTGTTTCTATGTTGATTGACTAACTGTGTATTTCCAAAGGAAGACCAGCAGCCAGGCTTCACTTCACTTAGAGAATGGATTGGTTAGGAACAAACCAATTCTTCCAGGTTTGAGGACTGTAGAAATAAAACCATTTTGTTAATATGACAGAGTACTGCATGAAACAATGCATGTTTAAATACAACATGTACAATGCCAAAAAAGATCATGAAAATATTTGTTTTTAATCTCAAAAAATTGTTTTTAACATTAACTCCAGATGAGAAAAGTTCATCATGTTATCTATAGATAATAAACAAGCACAACTACTGTATTAATATCATAAATAAAATGATTATCAGATTAATTATTTAGACACTAAAAAACTTACTATCTTTATGATATTGATTTCCATTATCAGATGTTTTTTATCCATTTTTTTTTATCCATTTTAAAATATAAACATTTAAATAAAACAGAATTAAATAAATGAAAATGATATCTCATTGAAACTTTACCTTCAAGTTTGATTGTTTCTATGTTGGTTGACTAACTGTGTATTTCCAAAGGAATTTGGGCAGACAGGCTGAACTTCATAGAGAATGGATTATAGATGGTTGGGAATAAAACATATCTTCCAGGTTGAGGACTGTAGAAAATATAATCATTTTGTTAATATGACAAGGAACTGCATGAAACATTGCATGTTTAAATACAGTGCCAAAAAGTTCATGAAAATAGTTCATCATGTTATCTTTAGATAACAAAAGAAGCACAGTTACTGTATTAATATCACAAATACAAAATGATTATCAGTGTAATTTTTAGACACTAACAGACTTTCTCTCTTAACAGCATATTCAATTTTGTTTAATACCTGTCAGTACAGCATACAAAAAGATATTAGCATATACAACATGTAGTCCTACATTTTTTGAAAAGCTCATTACCAAGAAACAAAAGTGAAAATGAAAATATATGTATGCCATATATACCACATATTTAGAATCAAAACAAGGATAAACCTTTTGTAGATTCTTACTTTTTCTTTTATTACATTCCTTATAGATCACAATTTAGTAAGTCTGAATTCCATGGGTAACAGACATAATGAATTATGACATTATATCATAATTTATGCAAAAGGACTTATTAACAATATGAAGTTTCCTTAGTATATTTTAGACAAAATAAGACTGTGCTTATATGAATGTTAGAGATATTAGATCACATAAGAATTACACAGTAATTAAATTAAACCATATAATCATGGTTAAATGCAAAGATGACCTTCATAGGAAATGTAAACAAAGCAAAGACAAACTTACCAGAATTATCCAATTATATGCCCAATTAAATAATCCAGTGAAATAACATCTCAGCTGATCCTGAAAAAAAAGCATACAATATTCAGTGATACACAAATTAACCTCATTTTACAAAGGAAGTAAAGCAACAATTGACAGACAAACAGGACAGAAATGTAAAAGATACCATATGTATTTTACCAAAATTTAGTAAACATTTTTTCTGATTTAAATTCAATCACAGAATGACCCATCATAGTAATATTAAATACACTCTGGGTTACATGCAAATTATACCTTACATGAACTGAGAATAAATACCCCATTTACATTCATATAAACTGAATTTTACATAACTGATTACTCTTTTAACTGATGTCACCATTAGTATGTCAGAATATTCAGGGTGTACAAATCATGTATATTCACCTTCAAAGTACTCAATATATATTTTACATGTTGATGTTTGAAATCACTGACTAAATAAAATACATACATGTATATACATGAAGGTTTAAAAAAAAAGGGGGGGCACACATGTTTATAGATTTACAGAGATGCTCAGACTGAGTTTTTCCCACTTTCATTGGGCCACTGTTGCACCAGAATGTAAAAATATGAGTGACAAATAAGGCAAAAGATTCTGTATATTTCATTAAAAAAGATTTGAGACAAAAGATTCATTGGCATAATATGATCTGATTGATTATTTCCATATCCTTCTTTTGGTCACTGTGATTAAAGATTCATAGAAATATTAGAAATGACAACTGAGAATATCACTTTAGTTGTTTTAAAAGCATGTATCAGTATTTTATAAGATATGCTAGGAGTCTCCTCATGAGAATATTTAGAATACTGATCCAATAAAAGGAATGTGAGACAATATGATCATAACTCATGCAAAAAAGATTTATCAACATTTTGAGGATCTTTTAGTGTCCTAGTGTATTTCAGGGTAAACAATGGCAGTGTTTATATGAATGTTCTAAACATAAGGTATATAACACAGTAATAATGAATAAATACAAAGATGACCTTCATAGAAAATGTATAAAGAAAAGTTTGTTAAAACTTACCATGTAACCAGGTAACTCAGTAGAGTAATATTCATTAAATAATCCAGTGAAATATCATCTAGGCTGATCCAGGATTCAGCTGTTCAGAACTTTCTTGGAAGAAAAAGGGTAGAAAATCAGTTTTGGTACTGAAATCCATAGGACCATACTGTTATTACATGAAGTCTCAAGCGCTGTGAAAGTCTGTGTTATTGTGTCAAAATAAGCAGCCATCGCGGCTTGTGAAGGACTAACATGACGTCGCTGCCAAGTTTATGACGTCACAATGCATAGGTAAGCTAGCTGACTAGATAGTTTACAGAAAGATGAGTCCAACCTATTTTTGCACAAGGCCCCTTACAGATGATGCAACAGGTATAAAAAAGATGATGCAATAGATATAAAAAGATGATGCAATAGATCTAAAAGATGATGCAATAGATCTAAAAGATGATGCAATAGATCTAAAAAAGATGATGCAATAGATATATAAAGATGATGCAATAGATCTAAAAGATGATGCAACATATGTACTGAATTGACCCGGCTATCCTTAGAACCCCCTAATCTGCACTCCCTTGACCCACCTATCCCCCCAGGGGCTGCACTCCCTTGACCCACCTATCCCTCACAGGGGCTGCACTCCCTTGACCCAGCTATCCCCTCAGCCCCAAAAGTGCACTCAGTTGACCCACCCGGCCAGGCCGTTTATACTACTCTCGAGATATCGCCAACATAGATCCAAAATATGCATAATAAAACATGTAGTAAACTAGGGTATTCGTGACATTCGTCCACAAAAAGCAAATTGAAATTTTAGACCGTTAGACCTCTTTAAAAAAGGCTATACGGGAGGACGAGAAGATTATCGACGAAAACTTTATCAGCAGGACTGTAAAGAACGTTATTGAGAGTCACCAATTCATGTATCACACTATATCTCATAAATACCTGCATTTTTTGGTTTTAAAACAAAGTAAAGAATATTCTTTACTTGTTTAATAGATTTTAAGCTTGACAAGAAATGGTGTTTGGATGTTGGGTAGATAAGGTAACTCAAACTGTACAGGTACTTTTGTTGAGAAAATGAAAGCTCAATATTAAACATATCTTTTTTATAATGCCTGTGACGTCGAAGATGTTGCTGCTCCGTGACTTAATGATACTAGTATGTCCGGAAAATCATTCAATACCAATTTACAACATTTTGATATTAAATTTTGAAGACCATATAAGTAAAGATTCTTTTATATTATGTGTTACATTTTCCCCGATCATGTCGTCAAATACTTTTTCTGTGCAACAAGTCCGCGTAATTTTTGAACGGCCCTCGTAAACTAGAAATATGTCCATAGGACATGAATGCCCCGCAAAGGGTATATCAGGGGTATGTCTTTTAACCACAAGGAACCACAAGGAACCCCAAGGAACCACAAGGATACCCCAAAGAACCACAAGGAACCACAAGGATACCACAAGGACATCTTATTTAATTTTAATGAGTCTAATTATGGTTTATATGTGCAATTTTTAGTCATCTGAGTCACAGGTGACCTATTGTTGCTAGATGTTATTGTCCGACGTTGTGCTTCCTGTCCATCTGTTTCCTAATCTTTTGAACCATTTCAGCTTCTTTTCTTGAACAGATTATCCAATTTCAACCAATTTTGGCACAAAGCATCTATAGGTAAAGGGGAGAAAATTTTCAGATTTCAAAATCTCTTACCCACAGGGGATTAACAGCCAAATGTACTCAACAATCTACATGTACATTAACACCCCTTACCCATGCACAACACCACAAAGAAACACATTATCACCCACAAGGAACCCAGTGACACCCAAAGATACCCTAAGTGTGAAAAAATTAGCAAATGATTTTATAAACCATACACCTACTCAAAGTAAGCAAGCAGTATTGCATGATTTAAAAAGTGGTTATGGAATAGCTGAGATGTTAGAGTATATCTAGTTGATAATGAGCAATAAGGCCATCCTTAAAAAATTGTTTGTTTGGAATTGCCGCCTGAAGGGTTTCAGACACTAAGAAAGAGGGAAAGAAATTATTTTTTTTTCAAAACTGAAGATGAATTTTAAATTCTTGATAAAAATATCAGTAAACAGTACCGGTAAATACATTTTCTGACTTAAAGAAAAGAATCTACCATCAACAAAGAAACATAATTTTGCACAGATCTGACACTACATTTCAGTGTTTTGTATGGTGCATGTGATAATGGGTAAAAAAATGGATTAAATAAAAAAAAATCTTCCTACTTTTGGTCAATAATTTTTTTTCAGGAGGGGGGGGGGCATTTCAATGAGGCGGGAAAACTTTAGAAAAACTGTGGGTTAAATTTCTTTACTTTGTGGATTCAGGGATATTTTTATGAGTATTTTCAATTACTTAACTGTTGATTCTATAAAGCTGAGGATTGGACTACCTATTTACCCACAGTTTTTCTAAAGTTAATCATGTAATATACATGTAGGAAAAATTGTCAAATCGCTAATATTTATGCAGAAAATTTGAAGAGGAATATAAGTTATGAATTTTCTATTTGCAAATTGATCGACAAATATATAGGTTAAAAAACAATAGGTATCCAGGCATTCAGAGAAATTGTCATGTTTTTTATTTTAATTATTTGGTATTCTTTGTGTTCTATTTCCTTCATGTTATTTATAATGCACAGTTTGAGTCATTAGTACAAGGGTTTTCATATTTCATTTTTCATAGGAAGACGGTTCTTCGTTACACACACCCTTTCCTATGCTTTACTATGGGCATAGGGGTGTTTTCCTTAATTTTTGGGATATTTTAAAATTAAGACTAAATTTGGAAAAGGGCTACCTCCCCTGCTTCTATAGAACACAATGGGTTAACCCATTACTGGTTAGAATGTTCACCTGTAATACCTGTATATTGGAGGTAGACAACCCCAAGGAATGAAATGCATGATCATGGATTAACTAATAGTTAGTCTGCATGGTTATTGAATCAGCAACCACCCCATAAAATTATTTCATTTATCATATATGCTCATCTATATTGGTCATTATTACAAGTGATTAATCATTATTATGTTCCCCAAACGAAGTTGGGGAACATATTGTTTTTACTCTGTTTCTTATTATTATTATGTTCCCCAAACGAAGTTGGGGAACATATTGTTTTTACTCTGTTTCTAATCATGTTCCCAAACGGAGTTTGGGAACATATTGTTTTTACTCTGTTTCTTATTAGGCTTCCGTTTCCAACGGAAGACCTTATTGTTTTCGTTCGGTTTCTTTTTCTCTATTATTATTATTATTCTTCCAACCGATTTTGTGCACGCGATTTCTCACAAACCGCTCGGCCGATTTACATGAAATTTTCATATGTAATAGCTAATCAATCGATCTTGATAGGTTTTTAAGCGTTTTTATGACGTCACTTCCGGTCGTGAGATATGGGTAATTTTCTGATTTTAAAATGCAATTTTGTCTTGATTTAGTAGCGAAAACTGCTTAAGATATGAACTGAAGATTAATTGGAGATGATAGTTCATGATTTATAGCGTTGCAGAATCGCCTTTTTTGGTGCGTCGTCAGTACTTCCGGTCGATACCGGAAGCGAATTCAAAAAACGCAATTTTTCAACTTTTCTTTTTTAATATTTTTGTTTTTGATTTGAATAGAGACCCTTTTGCAGAAGCGAAATATGTAATTTGTTTGAAAATCAAAAAAGCCAATCTCGAGATATTTGCATTTGAAAACGCGAAGCGGCGATTCCAGTGGTTAAATGGTTAGCGCGTTGGATTGTCACGCGGGCGACCCGGGTTCGATCCCCCATATGACCAAAAGTCTTTTATCATTTTTTCTGCTCGAATTTTCGATATTATTTAATTTTAGACCATTTGAAACAATATATCATAAACTTTTAAGCATATCTTGCGTGATTAGGGGTCACGAAGGGCCAGAAGGTCAAATCTTTGACGCTTTATATCTCGAAAAGGGGGGATATTTTGATAAGCAATATTGAACAAAAGATGGCCAGAATAATGTTCTCAACAATATGCATACTTTGAATTTTTGTAAAACGGCCCCATTAAGGACTCGTAAGAGTGGCCCTTAAATATTTCAATTTAGCATATCTCCACAACGAGTAGAAATCTCTGAATAAGTGTAGAACAAAAAAATCATCAAAATCACAAGACCATTCATTTGATATCAAGAAAAAGGGGGCTGACCCCTCAAATTAAGGACTCAGAGGGACCAAAAGTCTTTCTACTGATAACTCTCCAATGAACAATATTTTGTTAGACATTACTGAAGCAAAAGTGTTTATCTTAACGATTTGCAACAATATATGATACAATTTTGATCATATGTTGCGTAATTAGGTGTCACAAGGGGACAGACGTCGAAATCTTTGACGCTTTATATCTCGAAAATGGGGAATATTTTGATAAGCAATATTGAACAAAAGATGACCAGAATAATGTTCTCAACAATATGCATACTTTGAATTTTTTGTAAAACGGCCCCATTAAGGACTTGTAAGATTGGCCCCAAATATTTCCATTTAGCACATGTCCACAACGAGTAGAAATCTCTCTCCTAATAAGTGTTGAACAAAAAATCTTCAAAATCACCAGACTTTTCATTTGATATAAAGAAAAAGGGCTGACCCCTCAAGTTAGGGGCTCAGAGGGGTCAATATTCTTTTATCTATAACTCTCTAATGATCAATATTTTGTTATACATTACTGAGGCCAAAGTATTCATCTTAACATTT
>NW_026939077.1:0-8798 GCF_032062105.1 Saccostrea cuccullata | reverse complement strand
GAGGTCTTTACTGCAACAGGAAATTTGAGTCCCAATGAAAATCTTAAAAGGTATTCAAGGAATAAATAAATAGTTTACAATAAAAAAGCTGACCAGAAACATTTGAAACGATTTAATTAACCAGAAAAAAGTATCTTAAAGCAAACGATGTTATTTTAAAGTAGGATGATAATCAATGATACATGTATCTTCAGGAAATATGAGCCTGAAGAGGGGGTGCCTGAAAATGAGTTAGGTACCTTTTGGTAAAATTAAGTAGGGGGTCCCCGAATACGAAACAAGCGCCTGTGGAGCGTTTGCTCTAGAGTCGAGGATTAATTGGCTGATCCTTACATACGTCCAAAGTTCGAATTCCACTGCGGAATGATGTTAAACCGGTATAAACTTGGGTTCCGTAAGCATTTAGTGATGACATGAAAAAAAATCCGTCAAGGCTCAATGACCTTGAGTGCCTGGTAAAGGTCTGGATTTTTAGTCCTCCACTCTGCAAGAAGTGGCTTCTCCATATGAGTGAACAATTCTTTAGATGGATCTTAAACAACAAAGAAACATAAATGCAGGTTTTCGGTTAATTCTCTCACTACGTTGTATTTCTAGTCAGTGCATATAATGTTTATATTCATCAATTGACGTCTTGATGAGTGGTGCAAACCAGATACGGTTTCTTGATTGTATGTTTTTTTTTCTGTCTGGGATAATTTTTTATACTCACATCGAGAGGTCACCATGTACCGGTGTTCCACATTTAGAACTTTACTCGGCACTGAATAGCAATGAGGTTTTTATCGTACCAATGCCTACCGTGACACAAGACCTCGGTTTTTAAGGTCTCATCCGAAGGTCACGTAACTCCCACTTCAAAGTTGCGAGCATTTTAAATATTTTTATAGATTTGGGTCAAGTCACGGCCGAGATTTGAATCCACGTTTTTTTTTTTTTTAAATCTTTCTTAGTGCCGTTTGAAGCCGTTCACAGGAATTTTGCGATTCAAATGATTTGAACTTCTTTTAGGAAACTTAAATATCGATCAATCAAGCCTCGTCTTCAGCAGTTAGGAAAGTTTAGATATAGAATCAACACAACCTTGACCTAAGAGATGGTGTATTTTGATCCAACAAAATTTTCTTAATGCTATATAGTATTTCAATTCATTTTCAAAGAGCGTATGCAAAGAATATTAATTTTAAACAAAGTTATAAAATTCACGTAACGTTAGACCCATTGAAAATATTTTTAAAAATATCATCCTTAAGGAAAAATTAAATGATACAGTTTATTTTAATTGTAAAATAATTTTCCTAAATTAGAAAATTGCAATATTAGACTTCAAAACGTTCTATACTTTTTATACCTACCTTCATGGTTTTGCTTAAACCTACTTCAAAGCGTTTTGTCAGCGTTGAAATATATAGATACAACAATTATAGTGACTCATCATATCATTTTTTAACGACATCCTTTTTGTGGAAATATGATCATAGCAGAGCAGTATTGCGCAGTGGAGTAATATATATTTATATTTTTCTGGTGAATAACCATATTGAACACTTAAAGTCCATAATTGTTTTTTTTTATATTATCCAAATTTGAATAATAAACATTGAAAGCAACTATGGCAAGTCAAATGTTGCAATATTCCACTTTTTTTATTTGTATTGTATTATTTTTTATTTGCATTGTAAAATTTTTTATTTATATCGTAAAAAAATCATGTGTACATGTATATTTTTATTTGTATTGAATATTTGCCATTTGTATTGTATAATTTTTTTATTTGTATTGAATTCGAGAGATTTTTATTTGTTTCGTTACAAGGGATATCACTGGTCAATTTTAACCCATATTGTGCATTCTCTATCCAGAGTGTCGTTCCCGCTACACCCTCCGCAACTAGTTGCGCGAGGGGATAATAAGATGGCCGAGTCCATGGAATGATGGCTTTGTATCCTCGAAGTATAATTAGCATTAAAATTACATGTTAACCATTTATCAAGCTTCATGCAATATAAAAAAATATAATATTTTTTTAAAAGCCCCTTCTTTTGGTGAAATTCAGATTAGGTGAATATTTAGCTTCATGACTAATAAGCTTTAACCGGCAGGTGCTTCATTTACATAAAAGGATCCGCATTCTAAAATGATACCTCTTGACAGCATACTGCAACATTTGGTCAATGATATTGATGGTACAGATCCGCTTTGTCCGACCGAAAGAGATATTAACCTTGACCATAAGTTTTTGTTTGTTTGTTGCTTGTCGTCCCTCTCGAGAATGAAACACATGGAGATAACGAACAGTATTCAAGATTAAAAGTCCATTAAACAATACAAAATAGGAAAAGAGCAAACGTGGACCTCCAAAACATCAGAGGAATGATCAAGTGCCATGGAGGAGTGAGCATACCCTGCCGACCGGTCACATCCGCCTTGTGCTCCTTGTCATGATCGGGAAATAACGGAAAATCCGTGGTAAATTAAGTGTTTACATAATGGACTAATTAGTATGAAAAACGTCAGTCAGCATTTGTCTCATTGATAAAATATATTTGCTGATAAGGGTCATTGTATCGACCATAGAACTTTCGAAATGATGAATTTAAAAAGACTGCTGGAATCCTTGTTTCATCAACTTGTTTGTCAAAAATTCATATGGAGACGCCACCACTTACAATTTTGTCCTATACCTTATGACTTTGAGCAGTGACTACTGCGACACAGGACCTCGGTTAATATGGTTTTATTCGAAGTACAGGTTTCTACGTCCCATACCTGAACCATATTTAGGATCAACTCCTTATTTCGCTACTCTTAAATAGACGCTCTAGACATTGCGCAATGCGGGTTACCCTTACGTTGTAATTGATTAGAGCTATTTTTTCGTATTTCATATGTTCATTCCATTCTTTCAGTACTTTAAATTATTAAATATGACCTCTTGATCTTGGAGTCAAACTTTGGGCCTTAATCTTTAAATTTATTGTTAGAGGACTTTCCCGAAAGTACATACAGTTTTCACACTCCACCTTGACATTTTGAACAAATTTCAAACCTTTGCCATAACTCTAATTGGTGCTAGGAATTTCATTTTTTACGTGTGTTTTTGTTACAATATATTCCATGAAGTACCAATAGTTTTGACCTTGGAATTTGAACTACATGTGTATCTATCATGTCAGTTGTTCCGATACCTGATTAAAGAAAAAGATCATTTATCAATTACAGAAGAGATGTAAAACAATACATTCAATTTTTTTAGTTAAATAAACATAAAACGATTATTTATACTCTAACCGAGAATGTATGATGAATGTGTGAATGAGTGGCATATTTCTATAAAAAATTAAGTCAAGGTGTACCCTATTAATAAAGTGCTAAGGAATTAAATACAATCGTGTACTTAATTATAATATTTTTATTTTAAGATCATATCGTGTAAAAAACTTTCTCTGCGGTTTGACATGGTATTTTTTACAATGAGAATATAAATTCAAATTTACCTTACTTGTCTGTAAATTCACAGATTAATCATGGACGTGGCCAAGGCAGAAAAAAAAAGGACACGTGTTCCAATGTACTTTTTTGGGATTTAAAACAAATAAAGAAGTATGCCATAAAACATTATCTCAAGAACCATGTTATACAGAATTTATGCAAAATGACACAAAACAGATTAAAGGTTTAAAGTTTACCTGTGGAAATTTTTTTGTCCGCGGTGGAAATAAGTACATTAAATTATAATTGAAACAACATACAACTGCAAGGGGATGCCAGTTAGCAAGAGCAAGCCCCAAGCACACAACATATTTACATTTTATGAGATATTAATGACAAATTATAACAACAATCAACGTTAGATCAACATTTCAACATTATCAACAACTTCATTGTGGTATCAACATCAAATTGTCAATATTTCAATGACTTTCACTTTGTCTTTTATCAACATCAAAATCAACACTTGTATTCACCAATGACAACAATTTTAAATTTTGGGGGTGCCAACAGCACCGGGTTATTTGCAGGTGCACATCCCCCCCAATTGTAATGCTACATTTCAGTAAGTTTTTATTTCCGTCATTCAACTTAGTGGTTCTTGCCACAAGATCGGAAGAAACGCCAACAAGGAGGGGCCCTTATACGACCATCAGTACTTAGTACTTCATCTGTCAGGAAACCCCCATGTTGGCAAGAACCACTAAACTTATTCCACCGGGACCCCAAATATCATAGAATTTCAAACTTTTTCAGGAATTGTTGCAGGCCATTTTTAAGGTTTTGACAGAATATCTCATTTCCCTCTTTGGAAAGATGAACTCCGTCTACTTTGAAAAAATTTCATCCTTATTTTTGAATACGTTATATCGCGACTACCAATGAGTACCTCGCATTATTAATTTACTCCCGCTCTTTTGCGGGGGAGTCGAAAAAAGTCTAAATTTCGGGGGGCAAATGACATTGTTTACAGTAGTGACAATCGAATATTGAACAATTTAATCCGAAATCACGATGTTTTGCCAGATATTGAACTCCAAATAGTACATGTAAGTAATAAGCCTCCTAGCTAGGTGGGATTCTGATTGGCTGAGAGAAATCACGTGATCAATTTTGATTGGTTGAGGGGTAGGGGGTAATGAGTGCAGCCCCGGGGGGATAGCCGGGTCCGAGTGCAGCCCCGGGGGGATAGCTGGGTCAGGAGAGTGCAGATTGGGGGATAGGTGGGTTAATTCATTACAAAACCCCCCCCTTAAATACGGGGTGTTTACACTGTGTTAACATTGGTACACTGCTACTACCATTCATAACGTTGCTACTACGATTTTTGGCAACGATTCAAGATTATGACGTCACACTTTTCATTCACATTCTAGACAGCCCTATAACCAGTTCAAACTGGATTTATTGAAAACAAAACACACACAATAAAAAGGTAATTTTATTCACAATGAAAAATACATCCAATTACATTTACTTTTTCTTCTTCTGTGCCTTTTCAAGGATCTGTAATCAATCACTGTGTTATACCCCAAATTTTACAATAAAAATTAAAGACATTACTAAAGTATATACGAGCATTCAGGTAGTAGGCGTGACTTGGGTGGAATAACCTTTTTTTCATGTTTAAAACCCTGAAGACAGTCTTCTGAATTTCTGTACCAGTGACTTACATCCAGAATACCAGGAACCCCTGATTGTCCACTTGTATTCAGGACCACCAGGAACAGCCCATATTGGGTACTTGGATTCAGGACCCCCAAAATATTCCCTAATATAGCTGGAGACTAGGTTTCTTCTCTTAGGACAATCTGCAGCATGAATTTTTTTGTTTTGTTTCCAACCATACAATTGGGGTAATTTCTTCTTATTAGGTGATTTTTTAATGAATTTTAAAATTCATGAAATCCTGATGGCTTCTTTGTGGTTTTCATCCAAGGTCCCTTCTTGTCAATACCTCCGAATATCTCAATAAACCAACATGCTGTTTTCTCTGTCATATTTTCCTCTGCCATATTTTACCTGTGTTCACTTCCTAGTACTCACACAGAATGATCCTTCATGTTCAGCTCTGGTTTATATATATAGCATGGATTTATTTTAGGGGCCGTGTGCAAAAATATGTTTTACCTACTTTTTCTTATATATACCTGTTTGCATCCTCTATAAACTGCCGTGTGCAAAAAAAAAAAAAAAACAACTGAGGGTCGTGTGCAATAGAAATTTACCTTTTACCTGTGTTTTCTTATATACCTGTTTGCATCCTCTATAAAGTGCCGTGTGCAAAAAAAAAAAAACTGAGGGTCGTGTGCAAAAGAAATATACCTTTTACCTGTGTTTTTTATACCTGTTTGATCCTCTATAAAGTGCCGTGTGAAAAAAAAAAAGTACGATAAAACTTACCTATGCATTGTGACGTCATCCACTATATAAATACAGGTTTTTCTCCGACTTTGGGCTATTTTACCCTGAGCCATCAGCTGATAGACATGGATTTACTAGAGAAAAACAGGTACAGTTCCAGAATTTTGAAAAAAAAGTACCGAGAGAAAATAATTTACCACCTAAACCCATTTCTGAGTATTATCACATGAGACTAGCTCAAGGAAAGAGCTCTCCAAAATTTAAAGCGCATGAAAATGATTATCGTCCATTTCGATGAATTTCCAGAAGAAGAAGAAAACACAGGATTCGTTCGGCATTATTCAGAAACATGTTACAAGACTTCAAATCTGAAATGCAATGTAACCTAACGATTACCTCCGCCTGAACCTTCATCACCATTCTCTAAATAGACATTTCGTACGAGTTTACGCAATGTAAAGTTTTAAAAGAAGACGTCATTTTTAAAAAAAATACAAGACGTGCAACAATCCAAAAAGGAGTTCAAATGGGCACGGCTCCACGGAATTCGATATGTTACACATCGAGAATCCCGAGGGAATGGTGGAGACAGAACCAAACATCTACAAGTGGATAAAGGAACTTTCAAGAAAAAAAAACAATTCATCGTTCGGATCGTAATCCCCTTGATAAATTTTGTTTGGTAAGCCATCGTCGTCACTCGATTACACAGTCAAAAACCCCAACATCCAGACCCGGAATAAAAACGTTGGCTCCGTATGCGGAAAGGAGATAGACAATCCTTGGACCCGAAGAACGAAGCCATAGCCCTCATGGAACAAGCCGGATGTGATATCACTCAAGCTTGGGAGCCCAGAGTGGCCGAAATTACAACAGGTGTTAGCTCCTCAGTATCGACTGAAAATATTTCAGTTCAAATCTACCTCCACTAAAATTGTTTAGAGCGCATCTTCAAAGGCTGGGGGGATGGAACTTGTTTGAACATTTTGTTAAGACCGTCATTACGATGCCATCATATCCATGCCGGGTGTGACGGGGAACCAATATTACTGTAATCATTGCGACGTGGGGAACAGGAATGTCACAGAACATCGCTCCAAGTGCCCTCATCGCTGTACCTATTGTTTAGGCCACACCCTCTATGTCCCGATGAAGGGATCGGGTTAAATGCCAGGAATGCCAAGGAATGTTTAAGAACAGGACCTGCTACGAAAAACATTTTAAAACCTCATAGTAAGAAAACCACCACTACTGTTCAATTTTAAAGGGGGTATGCGGAATGTAGTCCTGGATACCTAAAAATTTTCCTCATCACAAATGCGGAGATCAGAAACAGTGTAAGATCGTAAGAAAATCGTCGATGCCGATCATCGGTGCTACGTACAACTGAAGCCCAAGAAGAAGAAGGGAGAAGACACCTTAGAGTTTTACATTTATTTCGATTTCGAATACACTCAGGAATCGGGCATTCACGTTCCTAATCTATGTGTGGCACATCGCGTCTGTCAACATTGCGATGACTTGCCCATAGACCAACCTTGTCCTCATTGTCAACACATGGGACCCCGTCAGCACCTATTTCAAGGACCAAACCCCTTAAAGAAGTTCATGGGTGGTTTTTTCAACCCACTACAGGTACAAAAATTCCCATTTTACACGACGAGGCCATCGTCATCGCCCATAACTTCAAAGGATACGACGAACAATTTATTTTGAATCACCTGGTGCATTCCTCTTGCCTGAAACCTAACGTGATCATGAACGGCAGTAAGATCTTGTACATGGAAATATCGGGATCAAATTCATCGACTCGTATAGTTTTTTAAACCCTTTTCCCTTTTGGCCAAGATGACCTTTAATTGAAAACAACAATTTTGACCTTTGACCTAGGAGTTTGTTGTACTTAAGAAAAACTTTAACCTTGGTCATAACTTTTGAACGGTAAGGGCTAGGGCTTTCATACTTCACATATGTAATCCATGTGACAAGACCTTTCATTGGATATCAAAACCTTTTGACCTTGGAGTTTGACCTTTTTACAAACTTTAACCTAGCTTGGTCATAATTTTAACGGTTAGGGCCAGCGCTTTAATACTTCCCATATGTAATCTGTGAGACAAGGCCTTTGTTAGAAACCAAAGCCCTTTTCCCCTTTACCTTTACTCCAGAGTTTTTAATTTAAAAATATTAACCATGGTCATAACCTTTGAATAGGTGATGCTAGTGTTTTATTTTTCACATTTGTATTTCTTGTGAAAATGGCCTTACTTTAGGTACCAACATATTTGATCTGCATTTTAGAAAGCTTAACCTACGCTATTTTGCCATACGGGGGCATCGGTTTTACAGACACATCTTGTTAGTTCCCCAAACGGAGTTTGGGAACATATTTTTTTTACTCTGTTTTTATTATTATTATTAGGTCTTCCCTTTCAGACGGGAAACCTTATAGTGATTCTACTGTTTCTTTTTCTTTTTATTATTTTTTTTTTCCCTTTTTGTTTTCGACGATTTCTCAGAGATGACTGGACGGATTCTAATAAATTTTCAGAGATAATAAAAAAAAAAATATGTTTCAATGGAGTTTTCAGTTTTTCAAAATTCACTTCCGGTGTCAGATATGGCCGATTTCCGCCTTTTTCAAAAAAGTTTTGTCCAGTCATATCTCAGAAACGGCTAGAATTAAGACATCAAACTTATATGAGTAATAGATCTTGAAAGAGGAAAAACCAAAGGGAAGTTGTCCGCCGTCTTTCCGGTGTCACAGGAAGTGATCAAAAAAATCAAAAAATTCAACTTTTTCGTTTTTGAAACTTTTTTGCATCATATTATATATCTTATTTGTAGTATCGAAATGTGTCACCCACCAAATGAAAAAGACAACTTCCGGTTATTAGAGAAAAACGCATAATTTGAGTATTTTTCTTTCCCATAAATATTTC
>NW_026939076.1:0-8683 GCF_032062105.1 Saccostrea cuccullata | reverse complement strand
TTTGAATGGTATATCCCTTTGCTATATAAATGGCTGCAGAGGCAGTCTCGACCATTCTAAGAAGCAGAGAAGAAGCTGAAAGGTAATAATAGCACCAGAAGTATTTAAAGAGTAAAGAAAGATAAGTAACGCTAGGGTACAGAGCATCGGTGTGTGTATTTAGCCAAGAAATTGAACTAAAGCACAAGGTGTAGTAATCCTGAGTAAGGGTGAGGTTCCGAGTGCTCATTTCAATGGGAACTTGGTTACGGAACCAGGTACAAGGAGCCCAGTCATAGTACCCGGTTACAAAGAACCTCTAATTGTATCCCGCTGTTTAAATAAAAAAAACCATGGACAAGTATCCCCTGAAAATAACAAATAATTATTGTTGTATATGATATTGATTCCCCGTATTAATTATAGGCTCAGATAGAGCCAGAGGAAAAGTTTATTTATTTTGGTAATATTAAAACCCTATATCTCCTGAAAACGGACCCTTTTTATTTGGTTACACGTTACACTACTTTGAAGTGGGATTAAGCTTAAAAATATTTGCTACTTTATATCATTTTGTGTCAAGAATAAAATCAAATATTTCAAGTTGTGTACGCATCACATTTCAATCTCACCTGATATTAATGTCTATGAAAGGAAACACAGAAGATCAATCAACAACATCAATGCTAATAAAAATAGTCATAGACGATTATGTATTATTTATAGTAAAATAAAATCTACCCGAGAGACAATTTTACTTTATCATCATCATCCATCAAATTATTAATGTCGCTGGGAGGAAATCAAGGTTACGTAGATAATATGGTCACCTGGGGAGCATTCGATTTAACAGATTCTCTGCTTTTCGTTTCTCCTCCACGTACGCCTTTGTTCTCTCCTCGACAAGTCCTTCTAGATTGTTGGCGTACTGTTCCATCCTTCTGATCAGGTTGTCCATTATATTGTTACTCCGACCTCTAAACGCAAAAAATAATGTCATTTTTAGGGTCATTCTTTTGGAATTGAACAGAGCCAGAGAAAATTAAAATATTTTGTTGCGATTACTAAACGTCATTTTAATTTACTATGAAAATCCTACATTTAAAAAAACCCGACTCATTTCTACATAATAGTCTTCAAATCGTAGTCTGTTAATTATGATATATAAAATATATATATTTAATTATAAGATTGTTTGGTGTTTTTTCAAAATATTTCTATGAGTGGTATAAGTTTTACATATTATAATATGTTTTATAAAAGTTGTACTTTCAGAATCACAAATTGGAAATGCTGGAATATCCTTTAATTTATGTCAAATTATTTTGATTGACTGTATGTTGTTTGACGTCCCATTCAAGTTCAGTCGCAGCCGCAAACTCAGGACCTTCCGAAATGTCAAGTTAGACAAAATATGACAGGTACAATTTTGTTTTACACATTAATAAAATTTTACACCAGTCACATACCCTGGTATCTAGTATGACGGAAGGTAAGTATTGGTTTGTTCTTACCTAAAGATTGTTTTGAATCTTTTGATTATGACGTCAAATGTAGGTCTATCATCGGGGATTTCGGACCAACATTCTGTCATCAGTATATTTAATTTTTCTGAATATCTGTCGTTTAGCAGTGGTCGGAATGGTGGACTCTCTACATTTGTTATTCTGTGGACAATATCTAAAATATTGCACAATCAAACGTTATATACGTAAAGTTGCCAAGTTTGGTTAAATTTATACAATGACATATAGTTTGGAATAATATAAAATCTATGGATTTTCCCTTTTTCACACTTTAATTTGTTTGAGGGTTTTTTCGTAGACTCTTTTCTTATTTGTGTGAATGACAATTGTTTTTCTTTTCAATTTTGTATTATTTTTAAAAAATTGTGTTATTTGAAAAAAAAGAAAGAAACGTAGCTTTATGTATCATATTTGATAAAAATTATATGATGACGTCACATAAATAAGACATCAGTATTATATTTCAATATGAAAATGATGAATTTTAAATCCTCTATCATAGATTTCTGCTTGGTACGGATCATCTTTATGAAAAAAAGAGTTCCTAACCATCTGCAATCATAGCGTGGCTATCGAATGGGGCAGCTCTGTCCACGATCTCTTGGAGGATAATTCCAAAGCTGTATACATCCCCTTTCTGTGTTCCTGGGTTCCAGTATTTCGATCGCAGTATTTCAGGGGCTGTCCATAAAAGTTCTGAAAAAGAGAACCTCAAATGATTGATGTTATCTTAAATAATGTTTTGGTTTTTTTTTTTTTGCATTTTCATCAATAATTGATTGTATCATTTCCATTTAATATACATACTATTGTAATTTACTGATGATTTCTTTATTGCCTCTTTTTCATAGAAACACTTCGGACCATAACATCGTAATTTCAATGAAAATCTTTGGTCAACAACACACGCAGCACTGCTTAATCGACCATGAATTTTGATGTCACTTCCATGCAAGTAATTCATTCCCTGAAAGTCAAAAATTGAGAATATGGACCACAGCAACTCGTGTTACATGTACAAACAATGAATAATTATCCTAACGATTTTATAACATTCTATATTTTTAATCAGACTTCAAAATGATATCGTAAATATTAAAAGTGATAAGTTGATATTATTAGCAGCAAAAAAGAAGATAAATTTATAAAAATCTCGTACACATCGGACTAAATAGTATTTGGATACTTTAAAAAGATTTTTTTCATTAGTGTTTAACGAAAATTAACTACTAACCATTATAATATCTTGGATGAGAGAACATCTGAACGTCCAGTCCAATTCAATGCTTTCGTTTTGCAAAATATCCTGTATGACGTGAACAAAAATACATGACCGATCAGCTGTTTTATTTGCTATAAAATTACTTAAAAAAAAAATCTAATATTCTACACCAGTAAAATTCCTTTAGAGATCCATAATAAGATAAAATTGGTATAATAACGTATAATCTGTAAAGGTTATAAATGTAGCGAAAAGAGCACATCTTAAACAACATTTTCAAATATAATCAGTACACAGTTCCTGAATAATAAATGAACATAATTGACAAAGCACAATGTAGATAGAAAAATTAATTGATTGACTGATTGATTGATTTAATAAATGATTGTAAGTTGTTTTACGCCCCATTAGAGATTTTTTTTCACTAAGATAGAGACGTCACGATATACAAGTTAAGCGCTTCAAATTTAGACTCGAAACCATTGAACATTGAAGGATATTTATCGTGCCAAACCTCACCGTGACTAGAGGCCTCGATTTGGGGGGGTCTCATCCGAAGGATTGCAACGTGCATTCAAAGTGCCGAGCGCTTGGCAAAGAAAGAGTTTCAACCTAGTTTTTAAGACACAAGAAAAGACAAAATACAGAAATACCAGACCACTGTAGAGGGAAAAAAATCAAGGACAGAAAAATATGATTCGAGAAGACTCTGTTAAATTAAGTTTAGAACAGCAAATAAAAAACCTGGCGACTGCCAGAGCACAATGTGTCACTGAGGACAGTAATCACGTACTGCCAGAGCACAATATGTCACTGAAGACAGTAATCACATACTGCCAGAGCACAACGTGTCACTGACCACAGTAATCACACACTGCCAGAGCACAACGTGTCACTGACCACAGTAATCACATACTGCCAGAGCACAACGTGTCACTGACCACAGTAATCACACACTGCCAGAGCACAACGTGTCACTGACCACAGTAATCACATACTGCCAGAGCACAATGTGTCACTGACGACAGTAATCACGTACTGCCAGAGCACAATGTGTCACTGACCACAGTAATCACATACTGCCAGAGCACAACGTGTCACTGACCACAGTAATCACATACTGCCAGAGCACAACGTGTCACTGACCACAGTAATCACACACTGCCAGAGCACAACGTGTCACTGACCACAGTAATCACATACTGCCAGAGCACAACGTGTCACTGACCACAGTAATCACACACTGCCAGAGCACAACGTGTCACTGACCACAGTAATCACATACTGCCAGAGCACAATGTGTCACTGACGACAGTAATCACGTACTGCCAGAGCACAACGTGTCACTGACCACAGTAATCACACACTGCCAGAGCACAATATGTCACTGAAGACAGTAATCACATACTGCCAGAGCACAACGTGTCACTGACCACAGTAATCACATACTGCCAGAGCACAACGTGTCACTGACCACAGTAATCACATACTGCCAGAGCACAACGTGTCACTGACCACAGTAATCACACACTGCCAGAGCACAACGTGTCACTGACCACAGTAATCACATACTGCCAGAGCACAATGTGTCACTGACGACAGTAATCACGTACTGCCAGAGCACAACGTGTCACTGACCACAGTAATCACACACTGCCAGAGCACAATATGTCACTGAAGACAGTAATCACATACTGCCAGAGCACAACGTGTCACTGACCACAGTAATCACACACTGCCAGAGCACAACGTGTCACTGACCACAGTAATCACATACTGCCAGAGCACAACGTGTCACTGACGACAGTAATCACACACTGCCAGAGCACAACGTGTCACTGACCACAGTAATCACATACTGCCAGAGCACAATGTGTCACTGACGACAGTAATCACGTACTGCCAGAGCACAATGTGTCACTGACCACAGTAATCACATACTGCCAGAGCACAACGTGTCACTGACCACAGTAATCACATACTGCCAGAGCACAACGTGTCACTGACCACAGTAATCACGTACTGCCAGAGCACAATGTGTCACTGACCACAGTAATCACACACTGCCAGAGCACAATGTGTCACTGACCACAGTAATCACATACTGCCAGAGCACAATGTGTCACTGACCACAGTAATCACATTCTGCCAGAGCACAATGTGTCACTGACCACAGTAATCACATACTGCCAGAGCACAGTGTGTCACTGACCACAGTAATCACATACTAGGCTAGTGTCAGGGCACGAGGTCTCAATGAGGATAGTTTATACAGATACAAAACTATTGTTAAAGCAATGAGTGTCGGTTAGAACAGTAGAACAGTAGACACAGATACAAAACAAATGTCAAATAGTAGGCGTTATTGGTAAAAGTTATTGCATATTTATATACAGAGTAGAAAACTGTCAAGGAAGTGAGAATAAAGGAAGCAAGACCATCAGATGTCAAAGACTTGCCCTCCTCGATGACAGTTTGCACAGATACAAGAGAATTAACAGCGAAGTAGTTTAGTATCTACAAACAGAACACAATTGTCAAAGAAATCGAAACTGAAGACATTATTCACAGAAAAAAAAACAACTGTCCAAGAATTGAAAACATCTACAGATAAAAGACTATCAAAGAAAAGAAATTATAGAGGACGGTACATGTATAGCCTCTTATGAAAAGAGGTTAGAAATCAATTTCTTGATTTTTTAAAGAAATCAAGAAATCATATCGCATATTTCATAGAATATTGCATTTGTAAATGAAGGATATGGAGAAAACAATCAGTATTCAATATCAAAGTCCATAAAACAATGCAAAATAGGAGCAGAGCAAACAAGGACCTTCAAACCATAAGAGTGGACCAGGTACCATGGAGGAGTGAGCATCCCCTGCCGACCGGTCACACCCACCGTGTGCTCCTTGTCATGATAGTGAAATCCGTCGTCAATTCATTGTATAAATAATGGACTAACAATTAGTATGAAAAACGTCAGTCAACATTTGACTCAATGATAAATTGTGTTTACTGACAAAGTCATTTTGATTTTTATTTAGTTTGTGTGAAGCTTGTTTTAAGAACTCTTCAGAAGTGTTGTTAATGATAGAACAGAAAAAAACAAGTTTAAGCAGTATTTAATTTCCTGAAGAAAACAAACACACACACACACACAATCAAAAACAGAAATAAAACAGAGAAACAAAATCGATGTTGATACCTGTAAACTTCCCTTAGGACAATATTCCATCATCACGGATATTTTTCCCACATCGACACAAGCGCCTATGAAAGTGGCAACATTTGTATGTCGTAAAGACAGCAACTAAAATGAAATAGAGAAATTAAACTGTAATGTAATTCTAACAGACATGTACAGGAATCCAGATAGGGCCAGGAAGCTGACCATAGCATCATGGAGGATTGGATCATTTATGCAATGACACAATAATGCGATGACAATGATGCGCTGGTGCAGGGTGCGAAAGCGCGATGACGATAATGTGATTGGGAGAAATTACGTTGTTGCAATGACATGATGAAGTGAAAGCGTGATGCTGTAACATTGCGAAAGTGATGACATTGTACTACAGTTATATGGTGCGGTGGTTCAATACGAAAAAGCGTTATTCACTATCGCTCAATCGTGTTCTTGCGCCACCGCATTGTCTCTGCAGAGCATAACTGTCATAGTGCTAAATAGCATCGTGATCGTTGCGTCATTGTTATCGCACCGTAGCTTTATCGTTATCATGCCTTCAGATAATAGTCTTAATAATGATAATCTGTTTCTTTTTATTGATGCAAAAGGAAGTTTATATTGGGCTGTTCAAATTTAGGCTACTATATTGGTCAACAAGACGTTCAGAATCGAGAAACTAGAGGTACTGGGAGCATTGAGATCACTAAATTACTCACGCCTCTTTATGATTGTAATGACAGAGTCCATGTTTTGTTCTGGGAGACCCGAAATAAGTGTCAAATCCAAAAGTTAAATGGTATTATGTTATAAAGAATCTATGAAAGTCTCATTAAATTTTATCCTTTGGTATAGGAGGGATCTCGGAAAGGAGATGGGCACAATTCAATATTACAGAAAGAAAAGCCGTGTCCATGTTTTACCATGGGAAATATACATTTTAAATGAAGCAGACCTGTTTCAATTCAATGAGGTTGTCTTTATTGAGGTCAATGGAAGAAAATGCGAATTTTCGTATAGCCACAATAACTCCTCTACAAAAAGCAACAGTAGTGAACACTTGTCGATTTGTCTCGTTGGTCCTGGTGGATAGAATTTCCGGCTCGATTGTTGAATCATGCTTAAAATCAGAAAATGATGCAAAAATTAGAAAAGCATTTTACAAGATAAACATATAAACAAATTGAATCGGTTTGGCATGTGGTCAAAATAATTATATATGTCTATTCACTTTTACGAATTGATTTTTTTTTGGTTGCTTGCTTCAGAGACGTTATGGTTAGCATATGCTTTAAGAGTTTGGATAACCTTTGAAAACAACGGTTTTTCCCTCACACTCCTTCAACAGACTAAAAAAATAGGAATATCTAGTAAGAGGGTATTGTTCTAAAGCTTTAGATAAATTGTACCGTGGAATAAAATTTTCAGTTGAAAAAAATGAACAATACGATTAAATAATTTTGGGGGAAAACTTTATAATATATGCATAGTCTGCAAATGCGATTAATTAAAATTAGGAATACTGTATACAGGGAAATGTTCGCCCCGTTTTATTTTCGTCCCTTTCGCCCTCTCCTTGATTGGGCGAATTTAAAACGGTGCGAATTCAAATTACACCCCATAATTTCTTAAGCAGAACTATTACTGGGCGAATTTAAAACGGGGCAAAACTGTTCATAAGTTCAAAAGGGCGAAAATAACACGGGGCGAAAATAACCCTGTATACAGTAAACCTACAAAGGTATTAACAGATTTGTAACTTCCAAACGTCATTGTTGATCCTGTGAGTTTTAGCTGAACATGTTCCCAATTTATCTTCCATTTCATCTCGTATAATGCATGGTTCTTTCTGTAATTAAAAATAAATATCAAATTCAATTTTTGGATAAGTCAATATTTTTACAAAATGAATTATGCTTCTTATTTAAGGTGAATTCTTGATTAGAATACTCAGTAATTTTAATTTCCAGAGTTTTTGTGATATTGATGTTCGAATATCTTTTCTTGTGAAATTGACTTCAGGAACATATAGCTTATAGCATAACATATACTTGTGAAATGAACAAAGTCACCTGTGAAAGTGATATCCTATGGCAAACAGAATACAGAATACTATGACGATGAACAAAAATCCTAGTCCTATCATCAGGGTAGTTTTATCCACTGAAATAGATAATTATATCACTGTTAGCATGAATTGATATTTAGATAGATACTATGGAATGATTCTAATTCGCGGTGTTCAATGTTCGTGGGTAAACAAACTCTGTTGCTTCGCTTCGCTGGGATGTAATTTCCTGGGTAACTCGCATATACAGAAATTAAATGAATACATATATTGAAAAAAATAATTGTTCGATAATTCTAAATCCATGAATATTTATTCCACAAGAATATTATTGATTCCCAAGTATGTATTTTTATGTCATTTTTTATGATATGATGGGAAAATATCTTAACATCATGTCAGTGCTGCATTACATGAAGTAAATACATTCTTTTATTATGTCAGCACTTCATAACTTGAAGTAAAAAATCCATTTTGTTAAGTGATTATGTGTTTACATTGTGTTGAAACTTTATTACGTGAAATGAATGTTTCTTTACATCATTTCATTTCTTTAATATGCGAGGTCAAAATTACATTACGTCAAGCAAATTGTGTTTTATAATTAAACTTATCATTACATAAAGTCAAAAATCCATTCCTTTTTGAGAGTGTATATTTCTGTTATATCAAAGCATTATTACGTGATATGGATTTATCT